>NW_028281075.1:2430000-2590000 GCF_059751285.1 Brachycentrus maculatus | reverse complement strand
AAAATGAAAATATCGAAAGAAAACTACGAAATCAAGCTGAATAACACATTTTTTTTAAATAAAAAAAAAATTAAATCAATCTAAAAAAAAGCGTTTTTAAAAATAAACTTTATGGTTGTTTTAACGCTTACATAACAACAACCTATTCTAAATTATTTAAAGCATGAAATTCTAAATATTTATTTGTCAGCTGCATTACATCACACAAATACATACGTGTACGTTTGTAATATGTATACATACGTTTGTACTCGTCTATAGCGATATTCGCCCTTTTCAACCATGCGTGAATGTCCATCGTCCAAATCTCAGCACTCGTGTTCTCCAAATCACTACTAATAAAACACAAAACTGCCCGTCACTCTCCCACACACTACATTCAAGCACAACAAACATAACTTCAAATATGGTCCGGCACTAATCCCAAACACTCGTCAAATTGTCCAAAACTTTATTTCCTCGGCGCGATAATTACGGTGGCAGCGGATCACAGGTCCCGCCACGTACCCCCAAGGTGTTTATACATTAATACGTAAATTAATTCAGTTCTCACATTAGAGGCATGTCATCAAGCTCCGTGTATCACGTATTGGTATATTAATAATAAGCATTTCAATTTGCCGCCTGTTTAAGGTGCCCATTCACCGGCCGACGCGTGAAGCGCTACCGGTAATTAAGGTTACGCCAGTGGTAAGGTACAATGTTGCTATGAGCCATTTTATGGATTCCTTGCGGTCGATAACCACAAGATACTTTGTAGGGTGTATGTAAATGTCCATTTCCCTGCATTTTTTATTTACAAATTGTGGATGCATTATTTGCAATTCAATGCCGGATTGCATTGAACGTGCATCAACACGGACGTGATGGCTATTTTCACGTATTATGTGGGTATGAATTGTATATCACTATATAACGTTTTAAATTTATATCGCCCTTCGTTATGATTCTATTTTCATTTATATACTAGTTTATCAAGTGTTAATTTGACAGTACATCGTTATTAAATTTTTGTGAACGTCGTACTTTATTTATTCATCGTTTCAAAGGCATGATCTTGCCTTTAAATCAATTATAAAAATATGTTTTAAAACTTTGCAGCATAAAAAATAAATAAAAAAAAATATTGGTATACGAATAGTTAAATTTTTAATTTATAGTCCTTTGTCCAAATGAATACATTCTACACGATTTTTTTTTTCAAATATGCAGTTTTTGTCTCCAATAATAAATATAATTTAGTTTAAAATCCCTTGCAATAAAATTTTATGATAGTAACTACACGTTTGATGAATGAGGAAAATATTTAACAACAAATAGGAAAGGAGTTTAAGAATTTGATAAAAAACAAAAAATGAAAATTACAGAAAAACCTTATACAAGCATTTTGATAAACTTAATCTAAAGTCTTAATATCATTCAATATTTCTTTTGGGCTTGCCTATTTTTTTGTCGGGTCAAGTCATGGAAAATGTTGAAACTAACCTACATCATAGTACTATTAACGTTTTTCCTTGTTCCTAGTGATTCTTTGTGATGACTTTATCATCATTGCTACAAAAATCAAGATACAAGGCAGGTATAAGAACACATATCGCTCACTCCTTTCAACAACGTCAAATATCGAAAATCGTAAATTTTCAGTTGTGCATGTTTTCGGAATGCCCAGAAAATGTGGTATATTTTAAACTTAATATAATATTTTAAGCTTAATACAGGGCAGAATTTGTTGTATTTGCATTTTGAAGAAAATGTATTGTTTAATTATTTTTTTTTTAATATTCCAAATATTTTTCGAATGGAGAAAAAACATTCAGGTTTTACCCAAAAAAATCTGTTGCACAATTAAAAGTTCAAAAAAAGGCTTACTATTTATTTTATTATATTTTTAAAATTCAAAAACGATGTCTTGAAAAATCTTTTTTTTGTATATGACATTGTTGAAAGGAGTGAGCGATATGTTGAATAACCGAACAAAATACCGAATTTTTGTATTTTTTATTGCATTATATAAATAAATCAGTAAAATTACATACGCATCAACAGTTTATTGAAAATGAAATCATTTTATTACGAACAGTAATGTAAAAAGTTATTGTATTTTTTATTGCTATTATTCTTAATGCAGACATCAATCAAGGCCACAGTATTATTATTTTTTCTTATTCGTACCCAAATATGCGATGAATCAAACATACATTATATTGAATCACGAGCATACGCCAATGCACATGTAATCATAAAATGTGGACAGACACCAAAAAGGGACCTTGTTTATAAATTTATGTTAATCTTTTAAATTCTGATGTTGGTACGAGTAAAAATTTGAATTTGACAGGATAACGTGATTTTAGCGGATATAAGACGCATGTGATGAAATTTGGTAAGAAGGACATTACTGCTATCTGGGAACTGAAATGGTGGATATTGAAAATAGCAACAATAGCTAATGCACTCGGGGTTGTATACCTGTACTCTTTATGGCGTATATAAATTTAATACAGCTAATTTATGCCTTGTGTAAAACTTGAAATGTTTTTTTTAAATACTACCCCAAAAAAAACAAAAAATACAATGTAATAATTTATTGGTCAGGAATCTAAATAATCAGCAGGTATGATACAAGGCGATACATGAATGTGAAATATTTGAAAAATGTTTTATCCTCTGCCTACCCCTGCGAGGAATCGTCGGGATGGTTAGTTATAATAGTTAATTATTTATTACTATTCAAAGAAAGTCAACAAAACTTTTTTAATGACGTCTTAAGTAAAGTTTTTTTTTTTTCTTTTTCATACTTATTTTTAAGTAGACGAAATATTTTCAGTGGAACAAATAATTATTTAGAATGCTGATAAGGGAATACAACGAAATACATAATTCAATCAACGGCAAACCGCCGAAGAGGTAACGTGTCTTTACATGCTAGGTTTTTTTAAAGAATGCATATTGGATATTTTTGTGTTTTTAGAATAAAGTAGTTTATAGAAAAAATCCTTTCCTTTCAATAAACCTTTTCTTATCAAAACCATATGAATATTTCGAAGAAAAACTAATTTTTTCAATGCTAAAACGGTGTTTTAAGAAAAAAATCAATTACAATGTTACCTGGATTTAGAGAAAATTAAGTTGCGAATTAACGAATACTGCGTCTCATGTTGTTATCTAATTTTAGTTCTTATAATATCTATTGTATTTTTGCCAGTGCCCTTTACAATGACCCAAATGTCGGGTTGTGGTCCCGTGGTTAGTGTGGCGAACTCTTGAGTCAGAGTGTCTCGGTTCGAACCCACTCTACCACAATTTGATACCTATTTCTAATAATGAGCCGCTTAGGCTCACAGAAATAGTATGATATCGAAGAATTTTTGTGAATTATAAAAACACTAAATTATCTCCTTTTTTTAAAAATATATTTATACTTATAAAATGTAAACCCACACATAGGCCATGCCTTTTTGGGATCTTTTTTGGTATTTACCATATATTATTATTTTTTGTACTTGTATTTATATTACATTATGTTGTGAAATGCAAAAAATATATATAAAGAAAAAAGTTTTTTTTGTATTAATTAAGTATTTATCAGTCTTGATAAAGAAGCGGTTAGCTTCAAAACTGGTAGACAGTATAGTTAAGTTGTAATAAAATATTTTTAGTGATTTTAAAACAAAGTCACATTTTAATTATAAAATGGAAAATCACAAAGTTAGTGCTTCAAATATATATTTTTTTTGTATACCCACACATAGGCCATGCCTTTGTGGGATCTTTTTAACTATTTATATTATGTTTTTTTTGTACTTGTATTTTTAATATATTATGTTGTGAAATGCAAAAGAATTTAAAATGAAGAAGAAAAATAAGTTTTTTTTTTGGGCCAAAGAATATCAAGAATTCTTTTTCTGGACGTTCTCGTCAATAAAACGCAGATCACGTAGAGTATGTATTACATATTAGATTCGATTATCCACTGGTAAAGATCACAGAAGGTTTGGCAGGCGTTTTCAATCTCCCATAATACAAAGCGTGGGCAGTTACTTATAAATAATAGTTATATTATGAATGTAATATCGCACCGGTCAGACCCAGGAAGGAGCCCGAGGGAATATTTCTTTTCACTATGAACAATACATACTTCCATATGTAATACTACGTGTGTAAAATACCTACTACAGATACCTTGAGTATCAAATGAGATATATTTTTATTTTAAAAGTAACTTTATTGAAGTTTTTATTGTCATATTCTCATGTGTGCACAATTTCAGAAGTACTATTGATGGAAAGATGTTCTATTTGAGAAAATTTTATTCTAACTCACGATTGTCAACAAAATTTCAAATCCAACAAAATTTCATTAACATACGAGAGTATAAAACCCTTAAAAAAGTATCCCGCCCAAAACCTAAATTCTATTTCGCTTATACTTTTATATTTTTGTTTCAAAAATGTTAGTTATTTGACCACTCACCGAGATTTTTATGTCTACCGGTTTCAAGACGTACCCGTCTCTTCGTCAGGACAATCACTAACACAGCATGCAAACAATACTATTTTTTTTACTACCGTAGCACTATTTACACATTTAAAACTACACAACATGTTTAAAACATGCGATTTTGGTTGACCCGAAGACCAACATGCACTAAGGGTTGCATACACAGTACATGTTAGACCTCGGCTCTTAAAGCACGTTTGTGATGCAACCCCTAGCCCATGTTGGTCTTCCGGTAGACCAAAATCGTGTGTTAAACATTTTGCGTAATTTTCAGTATGTAGATAGTGCTATAGTAGTGAAGGGTAGTATTGTTTGCGTGCTGTGGTAGTGATGTTCCTGGCGAAGAGACGGGTACGTCTCGAAACCGGTAGGCATAGAAATCTCGATTAGTTGTTAAATACTAATATTACTTACATTTTTGTAAAAATAAATAAAAAAATAAAATTGACTAACCACAAAGTAAATGCTTTAAATATTAATAATATGATATTTACCTTATTTGATCATCATGCGATTTTTTTGATGTAATAAACTTTTTTTTATTAAATCGGTTTATCAAAGAGATATGAACATAGGAACAACGGAAGAATTTGCCTACAATTGTATTGATTCCTACATGTGTAGAAAGTACGTATAGTCATAATATCAGTAAGGAATGTGCTGGACGCATTAGCAATTACCGCACGCCGTGCGTGGCCTCTGTCTTGGAGATAAATATTCAGGAGCTGTCAACCATCCTGAAATATTAGAATGTTATTATTATTTCATTTCGTTCAATAAATATCCCTTCTTCATTTTACACAATTGACTCCTGAATCATTAAATATATCACTCAAACAATATAAATGGCAAAAATGAGATATATAAATGTATTTGTGATGCAAAATTAATTCAAGAAAATAATATTTTCTTTTGGACTAGGTATTTGTGATGTGTTTTTCACATTTATATTCCCTATCCTTACTATCCTACCTGCAAAATAAACTTTAAAAGTAGAGTCTTTGTGGGTTATTCCTTTAAACAAAAATTATTATAAATGTATTTTCATATCCATCTTCCCCAAACTAACTGTACTGTCTGCTGACAAGTCTGAAAATATAGAATTTGGTGGTTTTTTCTTATGTCTACGTAAGCATAAAAAAATTAATTGTTGTTAAAAAGGTAAATATACCTGTGACATGTGTTTTTACCTGTGTGCGTAAAAACATATAATGTTGACTGCTATGGCAGCGCCATCTGTAACAGCACCTCAAGCAATAGTAAACTTTCCTCATGGCAGACAGCGTTCTTCATAACAACTCCAGTCACATAGAATTCGATGACACAGTTGCCTCATAGATATTGAATATTTTTACTCCTTCACATGTATGGCGAAAGATAAAATATTAGAAATGTCTATTTTCTATTTTATAACTTTTTTATTTCATCAACTGCAAAGCGTTGCCGGGTAAAGGTAGTATTTCAAACATTTCAATACAAACAGGTTGGCGATCCCTGAAATATAATAGAAAGTTATAATTTCGTACAATAGATTCCCGATTCATTTGAAAATTGCGGAACCAATAACAGCCTTCATATAACTGTATCGATTTATTATTATTGAAAACTAAGTATATGAAATTCTTGTGTTATCCAAGAATATCCTCAGTAAAATTAAAAAAATATATTTTTAGGATATTATCATATAACCGAACCCATATATTCATAAAAAATACCAAGTATTTTACTTGTCGGCTAATAACATTTATCTGGATATAAAATATCTACACACTCCTTCTGTTGCTATTTTAGACAGCATTAATGCACTCTTAAGAATTAACATTTCAGGTAGTATTTCAACGATGGCAGTGTTAGATTTGACTCGTTACACAAGAACTATGAACCATTTCTTCACATAGTAAAAAACCAGTGTTATAAAAATCTCAAAGCAAAAAAAAATCTCAAATTTGTAAAGTGGAAATCGATTAATCTATGTATATATATTTATATTTATATATATATATATATATATATATATATATATATATATATATATATATATATATATATATATATATATATATATATATATATATATATATATATATATATATATATATATATATATATATATATATATATATATATATATATATATATATATATATATATATATATATATATATATATACATATATGATATACATATTTCATATATATATATATATATATATAAATGAAATTAAAGGACTATCTGTCTTTTAATTTCATGATTCAAACATTTACCAGTCTATTTTCCTTGCTTATTTTCAGTTGGTCGAAAGAATTGCTTCAAGAAGCAAGAAGAAGCCTACTAATATATCTTCATTTATTCTGTACAAGAAGTCAAGGAATAACAGTTAGATGTTCTATTATTTCTAATAATTATTTTTAAATAATATATCTGGTATCATAGTTGCACGCATTCGTATACACTATGAAGCCGATAGTCTCCGATTTGCCATGCTACAGATTGCAGAACTGAGCACCTTTAATGCGGAAGTGTACCTTGAGCGTTTGTTGGGGTAGTTGTTGGAGCTCTTAATAATCCTAGTCATACAATGTGTTGCTCTTGTAGGTTTATGTATTATTATTGCAGATGATGATACTTCGGGCGATACACGTGGAGACATTTTTCCCAGACAGGGGTGAACTTGTAGGAAATATAAAAAGTTTTTTTTTGTTATTAATCTCATATTTCAACAGCAAATATATTTTCAAATAAACTATAATTGTGCATGTTAAATTACTCTTGTATTTGAGAAGTTTCATTTAAGTTATTATGTTTTTTAATTTTATCTTAATGAAAGTCATAATTGTAATTAAAAAAAAAAAAAACTAAATGTGATTTTTAAGTATCTTCAAGATTTTTAAATTATGCTTTTTTCAAAAGGTTAATTATAAAAACAAAATTTTTGTGTGGCAAAAATGATAATCAGAATATCATTCTAAATTTTTTTAAAATAAATACTACATAATGTTTGTAATTCGAAAACAAATAAACAAGGGATGAATTTAACGGGTCTCCATCAAAAACTTTTTATTTTATTTGTTAATATATACTGAGGATCATTTCATTATTTTAATTATTATGTCAAAAGGATGAAAAAGAGATGAAAAACATACAAAACAATTTAACAAAAAACAACTTTTCTGAATTATCTCTTGAAATTTGTGGGATTAGAACCAGCAAACCCCATTCTCTTTTTATGATATAAGTCTACCGACATTTCTTGGTGGAACTATATAGATATTTATGTGGAAAAAACTTTACTTATATTCATTAGTTTTTATTTTATCATATATATTTAAGAAATCGTTAAAGAAAAATTATTAATATTTATTAATATGCCTTCAGTCTATTGATTTTTTAATTTATTTTTTTTAATGCTCTTTATCTATCAAAGGGGGTTGAGGGCGCCGCAACCAGAGCCGTACTGGGAGAGAGTTCGCAGAGCCGTACTGGGAGAGAGTTCGCAGGGCGCACTGACGCAGTCGCTACGCAGACTTGAAAGAGAGATGAAGAGTCACGTATGTAAATAAGACGAGGCATATAGGGACGTGCCAACAGCGGTGACGACACAGCTTATCCCGCATTAACCGGCACAGATTACACGCGGGACGCACGTTCTGGCTAACTACAGGCTCCGCTGGCCGCTCTGCAGGTACTCCAAGCCCGGCACAGCGCTAGCCGCGGATACACTCGTACATGCGCGGATGGCATTGTTCTCCGTGATTTCGAAACGGTTTAATGGACACACACCTGCCGTCGCGCAAGTGTCCATTCTTACGGATGTGTATCGGTAGTTATCTGAAGGGTCCAGTTTGTACAACCGAAGTTTAATTTTTTTAAATTATTTTCTTTTTATATTAACTCTTAGCACTCGTGTGTCACCATAGAGACGGCATATCGCTCACTCCTTTAAAGGACTAATCTAATTTCGTTTTCCTTGCTGGTTGATTCTGCTACTCGTGGCTTTTAGTATTTTTTATATGTCCAAAAACAAAATAAAACGTTTTGTAATGTGCTATTGTTCTTTTAATTCTTATATTATTTTTCATCTGAGTGTTTTTCAAAAATCGGGTAGATACTTTGATAATTTTAAAGATTTAGCGTAGTAATCAGGAACCCATGTTGAATATAATATTTTATATGGTAAATCTCTCGTATTCCTTACTTCATTAAACAATATTATAAAACGCAAATAACAGTAAAAAAAATTATGTTGTTTTTTTAGTACACCCTCAACATGTTACTCTTAATATCTCTAATTCCTTGCAATTTTGTTACAAGAATTCTACAAATATTATACAAAGTACTACGTTTATTGTCCGGCTCCGTAGTGTAATGGTCAGCACGCTCGGCTACCGTTTTGGAGGTCCCGGGTTCAATTCCTAGGGAAGGTCAAATAAATTTATGTGGTTTTTTTACTCTAATATTTATTTTATATCACCCTGGACTGGTACCTGAAGCGGAAGGCTGATCACCTTTCCTTCATGTGTTAATGATTAAGATAGCACTACGTTTATATGATGCAGTGCCCTATGCACCATTGGGGTGTGGATAAGGGTTCGAATGAATGAATGAACTACGTATATATTTAATATTCTTTATAAATATCCATTTAATGGCAGTTATGAATTCTAAAAATGTATCTTGAATACAAGATTCGATACTCGCATCTTGGAGCAAATTAGGCAACATCGAAACATCAGCTGATAAATAAACAGAAAATGGAACAAATGCAAGACGAGGTTTGCCGCAACTAGTCAATATCAGATTACAAATTGATGAATGCTGAAGAATAAACTTTCTCACATAGTGTAAAGGACTACCTTTGACAATCTGGATATCCAAGTTGTGCATTGTAATGGTAGGACTAATCTACAATTATCTTAAGCGATGCATGACCAAGAGTGTATTTGAAAAAAGTTACTAAAAGCATAGCTATAGGTATAAACAAGTAGTGTGTGTGGGCAGGTCAATGATTTACACCTGCCTTTGTGTTCTGGCTTCGTGATTTGTCGATGCCAATACTGATAATGTTTAATAATACTGACTGAAATGTAATATATTAATTCCGTTATCGTTGTGAAATCAGATTTGAAAACTTTTAATAATATTATCAAAAATAAACATGAACGAGATATACGCAACCTTGAGGAGATAATAAATCTTATATGAAAAGGTAGGATACATAAACCCACATTTTTTAATATTATTTTAGGCCATTTAATAAAGCGTAGCCTTCGAAGAACAATCTAAAAAACAATCATTGTTGACTTTTGGCGTTTTAAGTATAAATAAAACATTTATAGGGGTCGAATCCATTTTTGTGTCATTAAAATCCTAGTTGTTAAAGATACCTCTATGATAATGCTCTATCACCTCATTCACTCTAGAAGAAAACACTTATCATTCATATTTGATACACTTTTTTCATTTTTTATAGATTATTTTTCTAAATTTTGTCATACTTTGGAATAAAAATTCTCTTCAAGTAAAAAAATGCGCCATTTCTTCAAAAAACTTTTTTTCTAATTCTAGCCGTCCATCTGATCAAAACTTAGTACCTACAAAATTAACAATATTGTAATATATTTGTAATAATTGAAATTTCCCTCAAAAGGATCGCATACACACCAGTAGCTAGTACAAGCTCGCGAATACGACCCAAATCCTCTTCTTAATTAATTTAAGATACTAATCTTTTTTAATTTTTTCCCATACAAGAGTAATTTTCTTCACTATTACTTATATGTTTCCATTCAAATATATTTCTCTCCTCGACGCGATAATATGAAGAGCATAAACATTTCACATTTTCTTCATATAATTAACTATCTCGTTGACACAGCGTCATTCTGATGCAGGGTTTTATGCACCAAGGGTGCAGATTGATTCAGAATGTGTTTTTTTTTCTACATAAAGAATCTATTCTGCAGGTAAAAGCAAATGTGAAAAACAAATTACAAACACCCTGACCAATCGAGAATTAATATTTCATGAATTGGCTGGAATCGATCACGCGATACCATTTCCGCAGTTAAGTGTCTATCCAACTACGCCAAGGCGCCTGTCATCGACAAATATACATCACAAAATGTTAAGTGACCAATTTCTACAGTATTTTATTGTAAAATGCAAACTGTTAAAAAATAACCCAATAAATAAAAATTTTAAAAAATCATGTATATTTGTACCCTTGGTTATTTTACCTTATACCAGACAATATCATAAGTGCTTTAGTTGTTATTCGATTCAATTTAGGCAACAAATGGGATCTTAGTACAAAGCTAGAACAATGAATTTGATATGTGGAACAAACCCATTCAATAAAGAACCTTGGTCGTAATAATATCGATTGCTCGGAGTTGAGTGCTGCACTTAATCAGGTATCGGATAAATTGAGTTAATAATTCCGATCTATGGTCGATATATAACGTAGATACGTGTATGATATTTTATATCTTTATTATTATACTATAACCCGCAAAGCCTCTACATTTAGAGGCTTGTCTGCAGGTAGGATAGTTAAGATAGGGAAGGTAAATGTAAAAAATACATCACGAATATCCAGACCAATTGAAAATAAATCTTTCTTGAATTTATTTTGCACTTGGCGGGAATCGAACCCGCGATGCAAGTTTCGCAGTCGAGTGTCCACCCAACAACGCCACGGCGCCTGTGGTAAGTTTATCCAGTTATCCTAGGTGCCTATTTATTTATTCTCAGTTTTTGTGCTCAGTGTTCTTATTCAGTAAAATTTAGATAAATGTGTTTTGTTTACATTTTGACATCTCAACATAGATGAAAAAGAATTTGAAAGTAAAATTAATCATTTGTATTTTTATTTAAAGGTTGGAAAAAAAAGATTTATAAAAAAACTAGAAATTAAAATATCGTCACTTTTACGTTGAACAAATCAAACAAGCTTACATATTATAGACGTGGATCATTCAATTGTCAATTTTACGGAGAAGAAAAAAAATGTTTTACATCTTTTATGTTATTATGTATTCTAACAGCCTATTTTAATTTTTTTTACCGTTTTCGACGAATGAATAAAAACTAATTTTGATTTATGTCTTTATCCTTAATTTTCTTAAATCCTTATCCGCACTCAATGGTGCATAGGGCACTGAAGGAAAGGTGATCAACCCTCTGCTTCAGTCACCAGTTCAGGGTAATATTTAATAAATATTACAGTGAAAATATACTTACATTTATTTATACTTATATTTAATCGAACCCGGGACCTCCAGCATGGAAGTTGAGCGTGCTGACCATTACACTACAGAGGTGGACTTTTCACTAGGCAATATTAATAATAAACATTGTTTTGACTATTAATACAACGAAAGTTAGAACTAGGCGCCAAGGAGTTATGGGGCCCCGTGTCTCCAGCATCCTCGGCCAGCCCCGACCGCGAACCGTAACAATTCTAATGTGCCAACCCTGTCGATGTTCATTTCTAATATATTAACGAACTTATCCACACATATTACTTTAATGACCCAACTATGTTTAACTAGACCATAGATCGGCTGGAGCGGCTCGCGAGCCGCGCGTGGCTCTTTGCCCGGACGTTTGCGGCTCTTCGCCCCCTATCTGCGAAAACAGTGCAAGACAGAATTTCCAAAATGTTTTCGAATGTAACAGTAATGACGAAAAATTATCGATACCAAAACTTACATAACTTAAAATCACCTAACCTTACGTAACTTACTTAAAGCTAAATTTAAGTAACAGTCCTATTTTTGATATATCCAATTTTTGTTCCTAAAGTTTCTGCACAGTAGATTTTTGTGTGTTTTCCACTTTACGTATGCGTGCGCAGCTTCATACTGTTTCTTTGGGTGATTCCATTAGTTTTTATTTGGTGTTGCTGTGCAATGAATAATAAAAATAACTTTTAGGATTTTTTTGGTGTGGAAGTTTTTGGTGAGAGTATTTTAATGTTTTTTATTTAAAATAAACCCTAATGATGACAAGGTATCGTCGAAACCGGTAGGTTAAATTGTATTAATAAAAAAAGTGGTGAAAACAAAGTTAATTAATTTTATAAAGATACTTAAAGCTCTTCTGAGTCCTGGTTAATTTTAATTTTTCAACGTTTTCGTTAATCTTTATTTTCATCATTTACCCTCAAGGAGAAATCGTTTATTGCAATTGAAGACCTGAGGATATAAGCACACATTTAACACAAAAAATCTGGGCACTGTTAGAAAGTAAATCTTTTATTAAGTAGCATTTAACAAAGCGCTGTATATAACATTACATTTGTTTTTTTTACTGATCTCTAGGATCCCTAACATAATTTTGAATTTGTTCTAATAAGGCTGTTTTTAATGTTTTTATTTTGTTAAAAAGAAAGGGAAATGTCGTTTTAAAATAGTGAAGCACACATCCGATCTTTAAAACATATATATGCGGTCCTTCGACTCATGTTTAGGATTCAGAAAAACATGAAGATAATATGCAAATACATCGGCCATTCTAAACATGTTAGTATCTGAACAACGAAAACAGATGCGGATACAGCAAGAAATTGTCAACTACATATCCATTTTCAGGATTCGAAATAATTTATTGCCTCACTTTGTACATAATAATTTTGGAAGTTCTGTAAACTCCCGGAAACCCCTACTTTTTATAACAATTGATTATCATATGTTACACTTTTTTTGTGAACTTTTCCAGTCCTCTCGAATATTGATATATGTATGTATTTATACTGTATCAAATATTAATTTTTGTTATTTTTTACTGAAAAAATTTAAATTCTGTACAAATTTTAGAACAAAAACGGAATTTGATCAGGAAAGAAGAATATCGGATATTAATTGGACCGTGTTATGCAGAAACCATCATGTATTGGCAAGCTGAAAAAAATCGTTTGAATCTTTTAATAATTCAAAAAAATATGTAGGTATAACAACATCACATAGTTAAATGGTAGAAATTAAGTTTGTTTTTGCATTAACATAAAGAAGCATTATTTACTGCGCATTATATTCCAAATTTTGATTACTTTGTCAAAAAGGTCAGAGTTCGGTATTTCATTGGTTGGATGGTTTCAGCAAAATTAAAAAATAATAAAATGGGCTCAATGATTCACATCCCATTTTAGCAAAATGGTTTTTTTTTTCAGTTTAAAGTCGTACACATCTAAACCATATGGATTTTTGCTGGAATATTTTCAAATAAAAATAATTTTAACGTTAAAAATGCTGAAAGCTTTCACGCACATACGTTGTTGGGGTTTTATGTTGGTTGTGGGTTAAAAAAGGTTATTGAAAAAATATTTTTTGATTTTTTGGGAGTCTACAAAAATTTGCTGTTGATGAAGCAGCATTTCAAAAAACGTCAAAATTATTATTTATAAATTATTTGTTGGATTGATTCTGCATAACTCGGTCTAATTTTGACCGTTACTTTCATCATTCTTTAGTTTGAAAATGTTTCTTGTTCATCATTCTTCGTATTTCAACACAAAAATACATAGCTATCGAATCCAAGGGAAGAGAAATACCAGTACATGAATTTCTCTTTCCTTCAGATAACGCAAATATCTCCAAATTGCCATTTCAATAACTTTGATAGAAATTTAAACACAATTGCGTCTTGGGCCCAATGGTCCGGCAAAGGAGACGTCCTTAAAGTTTGTCACTAATTGGGAAGGCCTGTTATTAATTTAATCGTTCAATTAGGTCCTTCAATATTATGCACACCATACTGAGTGACCATTACAGTTCTATCTCATCCTTGATTGTAAGGGTTGATCCCTAAGCCGGTACGTACTGTAATTAAAATGTACATTTAATATTGCTCAAGTTCGACGGACACCCCTACACATTGAAAACTTGCCCGCTTGGTATTCTGTTAACCATTATTAATTATTATTATTATGATTATTGTTGTTAAGTAAATAATATTCGTCCGCCTCCATAGTGTAATGGTCAGCACGCTCGGCTACCGTTCTGGAAGTCCCGGGTTCGATTCCCAAATGGGGTAAAATAAATATAAGTGGTTTTTACACTGTCATATTTATTCAATATTACCCTGGACTGGTACCTGAAGCGGAGGGCTGATCGCCTTTCCTTCATGTGTAAACGATCAAGATAACACTGCGTTTATATGACACAGTGCCTTATGCACCATTGGGGTGCGGATAAGAGTTTTATTATTATTTTTGGAAATAAATTATTTGTTCAAATTATAAGCTTAAATAATAAAAATGAAAATGGTATTTTCTGGCGTTTCTCATGTGTGTGATTGAAATCCAGGGTTTGGACCTCACATACTAATATAAGAGTTTCTGCTTAATAAAAAGCTTCTCTACATCTCACCAATAGATGTCTCTAGTGAAGTTCTAGTGATTCAAGAACAAGGTTTCTAAATTGGTTCATATATATAGAACTTCCAAGAATTTCAGTAGTGTGTAATTGTCAATAATGGGTAGAATTGGTGAATGTTACACGTGTGTAAAGTGATCACTTAAACCAGCCTATGATGGTCGTCAGCCCCGTAAATGCCCAGACTTCCATATTATTCTTCATTTTTGATGAGATGTCAAAGAATAATATGAAAATAAATTTATATTTAAAATTATTTTTTTTGTGAAGAATCATCGTTATTGTTCCTCCTTCTATTGCTTTTATACAATCTACTTATCATTTGATTAAAAAAATAATTAAAGAAGTACATCAATACACCACCTTGAAGGCTATACATCCTGAAAGACAAGTAAGGGTGCAAAAATATGTTGACTCATTAATAAAATTAAAACCCTGTAAATATTTTTCAAATAATACAAATTTAGAATGATGTTTTTACGTATTTTTGTGTGTTTTTACATATATAATATTATAAAGATAAAAAAAATCGTGTTTTTCCACCCTAATATTTTTCTGCCATTTTACCTTACCTTCATATGATAAACGAAGATATTAACAAAATATAAATATGAGATGAGAGTCATAGTGTAAACATATATGTAGGTCTATATTCAATATTGGTCATAGTACTTCCATAAGTAATTATAACTTTCAAACGTAATTTAACATCGCATCCATATGCAATTTTAAATGATATGACATCATCAGACTGGTCCAGTCTGACGACGAAACCCGGTCGCTGGTCAAATGAAAATTAAGTGGAAAAGCTAAAAATATTGGTTTTAATCTAATAATATATTAAAATGCAATTCCATCACGAAGTGTCAGTGGATAATATAAATCTATTAATTTTAAATGACTTCTTGTCAATATTTTTTTTTAACATTAAATTTTGTTAAATATACCCACACACAAGGTTTACATCTTTGTTGCATCCGTTGACCATACTACACAAATACTTACATAGTCTGTTTAAAACATGGCAACATTAATCCTCGAGAAAAGTTTAAGGACGAAAAACAGTCCTCAGAAATCGCAAAAAAATGTAAGGGTGGTGGTGGAGTTTCTAGGGGAAGCCTCCCATATCTATCGCCGACTCCACTCGTTGAGTTAAAAATTTCCTAGTTGGCATTCCACCCACTTGAAATATTAATTAATTTTTAATACGCGCTACCCTCTCCGCAGCGGTCTTGTGGGCTGAAGAAACTTTACTTTTTTTTTCAATCGCCGAAATTTTATCCTCGATTTGAGAAATTAACTAGAGAAACATTTGCAATAAAATTTGTTGAGTTCAATACCCGCACTAAGGAAAGTTTGCGCGGTTTCCTGGTTAAGTTGAGAATATTTTCAGTAAAATTGTTTTTAACTTTAAAGTTTTTTATTGCGAGAATTTAAGGGAATAAACGATTCGTAATGGATATTTTTCCTCATTTCAAAAAAAATCATCATTCTTATAATCTGCTGATTTGTTTTATCCCTTTACTAAATGTTTCGCCAGTTGGCGTTTCATAAAATTGAAGTATCTGTTAATCAAACACAGATATTTTAAAGCAAAGAAACAATAAATTATTTTAAAATTTTAAATTCATTAAATGTACTTTTTATTATTTGTTAGGGATGAATATTTTTATCGAATATGTAACAGTTGAGCCTTGGTTATAAGTAATATTTCCCTTCTGTAAGACCGAGTAAAATTACAATAAAAATATGTTTCGTACCTAAAATATTACATTATTAGTCAAAACCTAAGAAATATTAGCAGCATAAAAGAATTATAAATAATAGTAATAAAATTATATGTACGATGTATTACATTTATGTCAAGATATGTATGTCAGATTTTCATTTTATTTTTCCAATATCATACAAAAATAACAAATCCAAGGTCCAATGGACAATTTTGAAAAAAAGAGAGATTATTCTTAAAACCATTTTAAAGCTCAAATATTTACTTCTGTATCCAACAGTGGTTTAAGGTGTCTCAACAGAGATGAACCTAAGTTTTATTTTTATTTTTATTTTATTTGTTAGGGAATTGTACAGCTTACATATAAAAAAAATATAAAATAAACAATAGTTACATTAACAATTATAAACATTACATTAATTTAACAAAAATAGTTACGTTAAAAAAAGCCAATGAAACAATTCCACATTTATGTTATAAAACTATTAAAAAACATTCAGAGATTAAATAAAAGGGTATGGTATAAAATAATAGATTTAGCAGGAAGGAGAGGGGTATTGATGGTATCCTTCTCATGAAAGATTTCATCTTATATAAAACTTAACGATTCCTCGGGAGTAATCCAGTATTTTTGTGAATAAACTCATACCACAAAAAAATTTAGATTTATAACATATTGTTACAAAATTCACCTTTGCTTTCCATTTTTCCTTTATTTTCAAATTCCGCCCTCTTGACTAACCCCCCCTCGCCCTGAAAAACCCCTCTTCTTTTTTATAGAACAGTTAATTATTAATTATGTTTTAGTTTACATTTAGACCTAAGGATTTGGACCTAATGAAAACTAGTAGTCATAAATAAACTCAAGTATCATAAAAACAATTGCTTTCTTTAATAATTTTAACATGTCTTACCACTAAGTAAATGCTGAAACAATACATAATGTATTTTTTTTTATGACATCTCATCAAAGATGAATATGGAAAATGGAATATGGAAGTTTGGGCATTTACGGTCGTCAGCCCCGTAAATGCCCAGACTTCCATATTCTTCTTCATCTTTGATGAGATGTCAAAAAATAAAATGAAAATAACTCCTGTAATTGGAGATATTCCAGATTTTGTGAAAAAGCATTAGGACACATTCAAAATGTTGTAAATATGTATTTGTATTGTTAATGTATTTTTATTATTTTACATCATGGCTGATACTGTATTTATATATTCTCTTATAATACATTTTTATCATTGATTTGTTTATAAATTAACTTTTTTTTAATGTTTGATTTAGAAATAAAAGGAAGCCCGGGAAATGTAAATCAAATTGAATTATACAATGTTAGACCACCCCGCCTCCCAGAGGATCTGTTAAAGGAACAAGTCCACCGAGCACAATTTCTTTCCTGAAACTTTTCATGTTTCATGTTTCATGTTGTGTTATCTCCACTTGTTAGACAATACACAGAAGTGAGGTATGCTCGCAACTTTGTGTTTTATTGCATCTCATTCCAAACATAATTACTGTTGAAAACTGGGAATTTTTTTGCTCACCCCTCCAGAGAAACTTCTCGATGAGTTTTATACATACATTTATACATAGCTATGGGAATGGAAATTTCCATCTCTTTTCAAACTTCAATACACGTACGTGTTAATGTCTTTTTACCTTTCTACGTCTTTATTTTGATAACAATAAAGTAAAAGAATCGTGAATAACTTCAATCTATGTTTTTTCCATTGATTTTTCTCAGAAGCAATCTTTGAAAATGCGACGCAAAGGAAAGTGAGAAAAAACTCAAATCCATCTACAAATATTGTATGTACGTGCAACTATTTGAATATTTATTATTTTAAACTTTTTAAACCTCGCACTTAATTGGTGCGAAGGGCACTACATCGAATCTACCCTGTGTTAACTTAATTTTGATATTATGAAGGCACGGTGATCAATTTTGTTCATTTACTTCATTTATAGTTATAAAAAACCAATTTGTTTGAGGGGACGCACAAAATGAGAGGATATAACTGCTTTGTTAGAAAAGAAATGGATAAGAAATGGTTATGAATGCTATTTTTCTTTACTATTGGAGAAGTAAAGAAAAATAGCACTCGGAGCCGCATACCCATACTCACATTTTAGCTTGTGTAAGTTGTATGTTGCTAAGGTGTGAACAATTTTTTAACATAATTCATTCAAAAACAATTATGAGAAAGATATTTTTTTTAAATATTTTTTCTCTGGAATACAGTGTTTCCTTTTCTATACATACGTTTTAATTTATAAGGAAATAAAATTATAAACTATAAAATGGTACACTTTTTTTCATCGAAATTTCATAATAATAATCTTTAAGTGTATATTATTAAATTATTTTTACAGTTCTAAATAGTCTAGTATTTTTAACCATCCTCTTAGGCTGACTTGACTACATAAAAAAGATAATTGTACTTTATAACGTCTTCGGTGTCGCCTACTTTATAACTTATTTTGTATTTGATGGGTTAGCGGGCAATGGTAAAATTACGTTACATCCAATATCCTCATAACCCCGTGACCCTTGAAGCGGTGCAGGCAGAGGGGGACGCTAGGGGGTGACCACCCTAGGGGTGCGAGAGAGAAGGGACCAAATCCTAGGTATTTAGAGCAGCCTTCTTTTCCCATTGCATAGTTTTCTTAAACAGTTTTATACTACGCTTATGTCAGCACAGGGGGTGTATTGTCTATTCGAGAAAATCAATGTCTCAATAATTAAATTGACATTGGATTCTGCCAGTACATATGTGCAATCTTTAAAATTTTACGTACAATACAGTTTAAGGAATTGATTTATGAATTTAATCTAGGTATTTTTTTTAAATAAAATGGATTTAAGAGTGATTTTTTTTTATTTTCGTGCATTTAATATTCTAGAGTCTATCTGCGTCTAATGATTAGTGTCAAATATTTTCAAAGCTCTCATGTATGTTTGATATTTTCAAAATTATTACGTTTTTTACAAATAATTAATATTTTGAAAACTGAATTGAACTGTGCATAAGGTACCTTAACGGATATAGATGAGATGTTCATTTGATAGTGAGTTTATCAAGTTGATCAGTTTGTGCTCTTTAAAAAAAATTACCTTTATATTAATAAGTTATATTAAGTAAACGAGTTGTATTCTTAAAGGAAATTTCACTCTACTTCGTACTTATTCCTATGTTTTATTTCAGTTAGTTTTCCAAATAACAAACAAAAGAAATAAATCTTTATTATATTACAAACCAAAGTTTTGTAGAACGGTTGCTAGTTTATTATATTATTGAAGTTTTAGATTAAATATAATGCAAAACTTAACATTATCGAACAATGTAATTGTGTTAGTACTTGAACGTAGAAGGAAGTCAGATTTTCATCTCCCTGTGGATTTCTACCGTTTCATTTTTTGCATTTGAGTTATGAATTTTTAATGAGATTGCTAGAGAGATTAAGAGTCGGAAAGTCATTTCCCGCAAAACCGACCATTTTCTTTCGTCTTTGGGTAAACTCCGGTTACCAAACAACATTCCTCCGCTCTCTACTCTCAGCCTTCTGATCTCTTCTCTCCATCCACTCTCTATGTAGAGTTTTCTATTAGCTCTTTACTTCCACCACCACACTCACTTTGGGCTCTAGACATAGCGACTGCAAAACTTATTAACTTCAATGCAGATTATCAAATATGGCGATCCTTGGACCAAATGAAAATTTCAGTTGGACTTTTTTACTTGTTGATGTGTTGTTTTCAAAAAGTAACAACCTTTTATCAAAACGTTTTTTTGATCTACTTTACGACAACTAAATTTATACGATTTATTCATTCGGCATTAACTTTGTGGAATGAAATTTTAAAAAAAAAAACACTTGTATAATACAAACAAAACTAAATAAATGGTGTTATACACGTGTTTAATTTTTCTTAAATAACTTAATTTATATATATAAGTATTACATTGACCTAATTATATATAAAATATGTATAAATGTAAAATAAATGTATAAGATATATAAAATATGTAAAAATATAAATAAAATAAATAAAAATATAAATCAATTAGTATAAATAAGAAAACGCTAAGTTGCTTTTGAAAAATATGCACAAATAATTCATATGAATATTTTTTTAATATTGGATTTCGATGCTAGAAAACGATTAAATTAATTTTCTTTAGCTTTTTTCACATTGCACTCACATGATATATTACACGTTAATGATTGTCTATTAAAATAGAACATTTTAAAACTTTGTTTTAAAAATATTCCGAAATTTTAGATTTTTATGAATATTTTTAAAAATAATGATCAAATAATAATGATAGCAGAGTTCACGAATTCTCGAGAAACATAACAACGCAGGTGGGGTGGGTGTATTGTACGCCAGAAAGAATACTGAAAACTTTACCTTTTTTTAGACAGTTTTATTTCATAGTCTTCGACTTATTCCCCCACTCTTGACTTCCGGGGTTTGTAGGTGGGTGAAAAAGGAGTCGTTTGATAATTATGAGCTCCTTCGAAGGAATTTATAAAGTAATCAATTACTTCTTAATTAAATAAAAAAATATCAGTTAAAAAATTGTTTTGACTAAGTATAAAAGTTTTCAAACTTTAATACAGCAAATCTTTTCTTGAATTGTAATTACAACAAGATCTAAATCTCGATAAATTTTTCGTTTCGTTTACATTATTCGTACATTTCAAAATGGTACATACTTTATGTATTAATTTCAAATCAAAAACAGATTTTTTGAGTCTACTAAGTTGTATTTTATTAACAAAAACACATAAAAAATTATATTGTGACAATTGTTTCGCCTTGTTAGGGCATTATCAAACGAATGACATTCGTTTGATAATGCCCTAACAAGGCGAAACAATTGTCACAGTATAATTTTTTATGTGTTTTTGTTAATAAAATACAACTTAGCACTTTTTAATAGATTTATATTATCCACTGACACTTCGTGATGGAATTGCATTTTTAATTTATTATTAGATTAAAACCAATATTTTTAGCTTTTCCACTTTTTTATTTGACCAGCGACCGGGTTTCGTCGTTACCGACATCATCAGACTGGTGACACCAGTCTGATGATGTCGGTAACGACGAAACCCGGTCGCTGGTCAAATAAAAAAGTGGAAAAGCTAAAAATATTGGTTTTAATCTAATAATAAATTAACAACTTAGCAGACTCAAAAAATATGTGTTTGATTTAAAATTAATACATAAATTAAAATGGAGTTCTACAAATTAAACGCCAAATCAATAAATAAATGGTACATACTATTTGTATTAAATTAATATAGTACAATCTCAACAGTTAAAAAATTACATAAAAAGCCACATACCAATAATATTTTGAGTACTGTAAATAAGGGCATATTATTAATTAAAACACTTGTTTTTTTACCACTTGAGTTTATTTTATGACGACTAATTTCTCGGAAGCTTCATCTTCAGGTGTAAATGTAAACTAAAACATAATAAATAATTACCTGTTCTATAAATAAGGAGAGGGGTAAGTTAGGGGGAGGGGGGTTAGTCAACAGGATGGAGAATAAAGGAAAAATAAAAAGCAAAGGTGAAGAAATTCGGAACAATTAATTATTTATTAAATTATTATAAGAATTTTTTGGAATCATAATTTTTCTAAATAATTTATAATTTGACCTGTGTGTGGTACTAGGTGTAAAAATTTTACTTTATGCGAGTGGAATGAGCGATTTGTATCTATAATATGATTTGAAATTTCCGCAAAATAATTACTAACATGACCGCTACGATGTTCTTTAATTCTAATCTTTAAGCTTCTCGTGGTTTGGTCTATATATTTTGTATCGCAATCTCCACACGAAATTATATAATAGATGGACCTTATCACAAAGTACCTAAGATTTTTTTCTCAATAAATCAAAAGACAAAACTAAACCTCTTTATAATCAAAAATTATTCTTTCAAACTCCCATTTCGCTTAAACGTTAACTACGTTTTTGATCTATCTCGTGAAGATCTGAAAATATACATAAAAAATATCAGCTCCTTGTAGTTTGTAAAAAATACCTCATTCTGATATATGCATGTTTAACACGCTATAAAAGTTAAGGTGTAGATGCGGAATACAGCCATTTAAGCATAAATCATATCAAACTAATGCCTATTAATGTTAATTTTGTTAATCGTAAGCCACTTTTAAAAATAAACTTTATATAAAAACGAATGATGTATTCTTTTTTCTAAAAACGGAAATTAAAACTGTTGAAAGCATTTAAAACATAATTTTTGTCATTTTTTACACCCTATGTCATTGGAAAAACAAAATAATTCTAGGATTTATTTTTAATGTGCATACAATCGCCATAACATAGTTCGGTAGTCGATTGAAATCCGGTTAAATTCCCCCTAAAGATGAACTCAAGAAATTTTTTTTTTCAATTGATCTGCGTGTGTGAGGTTTTCATATCTATCTTCCCAATCCATACTACCCGATTTACTTGCAGATAAGCCTTTCAAATAGGGGTTTTGCGGTTTATTCATTTTAAATTCAATTTTATTTATTTAAAATTAAATAATATAATAAGTACATGATATGAACCCAAAAAAATATTCTTAAATTATTGGTTTTGTTAGTAGTAGGATGGTGTAAGGTACAATACTAGAGACTGTGTGTTCACTGTTATGTATGCATTCACATGTAAGTCCCTATGTGTATCTATCCATACTATCCTACCTACTTGCAGACAAGCCTTTGAAATAGAGGTTTTGTGTTTCATGCCTTATTTTCAAATAAAATAATATGAAAAAGTCCATAAATTATTTATGTAATTCCAATATTCCAATTTGTTTCTCAAATCAGTCAGTAATAGGATGGTGTAAGGTACAATCCAAGAAACTGCATGTTCACTATTTTGTATGCATTCACATGTAAGGCTAACCGCATTAAGGCACTCATTATGATGTCTGTGAATCCACGAGCGCATGTGGGGAGACTTTCTTTGTAAGCACCCCTCATTAGGGGTAGTTGCACTAGACTCTGTAATTATTGAGTAACATTTTCTTGAACAAGCCTTTCGTTAGAGATCATCAATTACGTTGGTAAACATGCATCACATCTATTTCTATGCAGTTGAGTATCTGTGTGCACTAGTTCAGACGCCGGCAGTAGAAATAATGGTCATAATGAGGCTCAGACAAATGGAATGGTTCGTTCAAATAAACTCGCATTTTCCCCTCAAAATCTTTTTTAATGAACATGCTACAATAAATTGAGAAATTCCTGAATTTTTCCCTTTTCCACATATAATTATCTCGAAGACTTTGTATCTGATAGATGTATCGTTTAATTTATTACTAATAGTTTGATCCGTTTTATTGTAAATTATATTGTAAGTGAAATATAATTCTGAAAAAAATATTTAAACGTGTTCTATTCATCTTCATTCTTTTATGATGCACAATACACTGTTTATATCGGTAGTGTAAAGGCAAAGGGGTATATTTGTCTTATACCAAATTTTACAGGAGAGCAAAAACAAACTTGTGAAATTAAATAACTCATTTGTTTTATGTATTTTTCTATGGACATATCTTAATAAAACTAAATAAGTATTACAACTACAGCTATATCCTTCATTCAGATTATAGAATACACTATTTTAGACATTTTGTGGAACAAACTTAAAAAATTAAAATTTGACAGATACACCCTTTGACATCACACTACCGATATATATATATTTATATGCTGCATGGACATTGCATGAGATTGACGCAATTTTTTTTCGATCGTTTATTATATGAAAGCAAGATTCTTAGTCCTGCGCTTAAGATACCAGTCGAGGGTAGTAATAAATATTTTAATGTGAAAAACACATATTTAATTAGACTTCCCCTGGGAATCGAACCCGGGGCCTCCAGTATGGTAGCCAAATATGCTTACCACTGCACTACAGAGGCGGACAACTTTCAAGTATTTGGCATACCTGGTCGTGCCATGTTTTTCTCGGTCTTCCTCTGCTTCTTTTTCTAATTACATTCGCCTCATATTTTTTTACCGTTTTTTTCTCACTCATTCGTTTTACATGTCCAAACCATCTCTTCACACCTTTCTTAATTTTATCGATAATGCTTATCTCAGCTTTGCATTCCTTCCTTATTTCACTATTCGAACATCTATCATACATTGTTTTGTCACACATTCTTCCGAGAGATCGCATACAACATAGTAAATACGATATACGACAAAGTAAATACTTCTAGATGAGGTGTTAATTTACTCGGGTTAAAAGGATCAAGCTCAAGCATTTCTCAGGAAATCTTTCTGCACTTGCACGCGCTGAAGTTCTAATACGAAATGCATCGCCACCCTCGCATAATCTGTCCACACCATCAAATTAAAATTCACACTTCACATATACACCGTGATTCCCGAGACTGGATGGTGATAATTGCTCCCCGTGCATTGGAAACCAGTTAGTTTCTATAGCAGTGATACTAGAACTTATGAGACGGGGATAACCACACGGGCTGCCTACTGTCTACAGTCCACAACAAAATGAATATCACCATCACAAATATATTTACTAACCAACTAACCTACCATCACGCCGCTTCCCCGCAGGGGTAGGCAGAGAGAATAGATACATACCCTCCGATTATTTCAACTCCTAACCTGACCGCTTTCAAGTGTTTGACATACCTGATCGTGCCAAGTTTTTTTCGGTCTTCCTCTGCTTCTTTTTCAACTACATTAGCCTCATAATTTTTTTTACCGTTCTTTCCTCACTCATTCGTTCAACATGTTCAAACCATCTCAACACAACTTTCATAATTTTATCAGTAGTGTTTATCTCAGCTTTGAATTCCTTCCTTATTTCACTATTCGGACATCTACATACCATACATCGTTTTGCTACACATTCTTCTAAAAGATCTCATTTCGACTACATTCAGTCTAATTTAATCCTTCTTTTGCCAACTCCATGTTTCACCTCCATACATTAGGTTTGGAACCAGGACTCCGCTGTGTACTGCCAGTATTAATGGTTCGTTATAACTTAAATATGCGATATATGTCTTAGATTTGATATTCTTGAGATAACGAGAAAAATTGGATCTATTGATGTTCGGGATTGTGTTATTGATTTGTTTAAACTAAATGATTAAAAAAATACTCACATAACGCGTGAGTTGTTCATATATAGCGTCTAACGTACGATACTATCTTATTATATCGGTTTGTGTCTTTGTAAACGTCGCTTTCCTTTATATAGTTCTTCTCCTCCTTCTCTCTACGCTATATCTTTCTTCTCTCTTATGCAACGAAATGTGCCTAATAAACGTGACGCGTCCTTGAAATGTAATTTATTATTATAACATACTTTTGGGTGAAAGCTGTTCCACCGCATTTTCAGAACTGATACAAAAGGATCTAGGCTTCCTGGCGGTCCTTGTCTCGCTTTTTTTTGTTTTATGAACTAAGTTGAAAAAATTATAGAAAATGTGAAACTAAATTGTATTCCGATTTTTCCGTAAATTCGCACTTAAAAGCTTTCAATATCCCTGTCACTGCCAAGTAAAAACTTGTTTGTGATCCACCACCAATTTTTTTAGTAAGTACCCCGGCGTAGGTAGTGAAAGGGATTAGTATTTAGTTAGTTCAGTTAGTCAGCTAGATCCGGTACACAACTTTAGTATAATTTTATTTTTATTTTTTAATTATTTAATAGCAATCACTAGGTGAAAGGATGCTTCTGCCAGTGTCAAGGTTATTTTTAATTTACAAACAAAAAATAATAGAAAATAATAATAACAATTCATGCAAAATTTAAAGATTAAATGCGTTTAGCTACATCATTTTAGAAATTATGCCCGTAATTCTAGAAGAAGATTCAGAAAGAAGGGTGGATACTTGGTTGGCAGTAATATAAAATTTAGGGTGATGTTAATAATTTAGTCACAGACTGTACATATGTCTGGTGGTGTGAGGAATGAATACTTTGGTACTAAAGCCGAGTACTCCCTACAGCCGTAAAGTAGAAAACCCACACAGTCGTCTAACCACATCACCAGATTATTGCATATCAGCTATTCGAGGGACGATTTAATAGGGAATGAATGTGATATCCACACATATTGGTACTTAGTTCATCGAGGTATTGAAACGTTGTATAGTTGTATCATAAAGTACGCGGTGTTTCAGAGTTAGTTCGTGATTTAAAAAAAATAATAATAAAAAGCAATGAATTATAACATATCTTGTATCGTACAGAAAAAGGCTGAATTTTACTTCTGAGAGTTAATTCAATATAGTTTTTTTAATGAGACGGAAAAAATTATTTGGGAAGAAAAATGAAATTCGTATTATATATGTGGAAACGTACATTTACGGTTTGTAATTTGGTTAATAATAGGAAGAATGGTAAAATTTTTAAAATCAAAGAACTTTGTTTTAACCACTTTTTTATTCTTCGTACACTTTAACCTACCGGTTTCGACAAGAACCTTGTCATCATCAGGGTTTATAAAATTCTTAAATATTAAAAACATTAAAATATTCATCATTTATTACATTCTTTTACTTAAAAACTTCCATACACTCCGTAAAAAATAAAAGAAGTGGTTAAAACAAAGTTGTTTAATTTTATAAAGTTTATAAAATGTGCCATAAAGTATTTGCGAAAAACATTCTGAATTCAAGAATGGTAAAGGTTCATGGTGTGTAAGCTGATCACTCAAACCAGACAATGACAGATTTTAAGTCCTATTCATACCCAGACTTCTATGTGCTCTTCACAAAAAAGTCATTTGTCTGTGTTGAGATATCAAAACAGATGCCGGTAGATACTAAAATTTTCGAGATAAAGATCACTCAGTTTTTATTTCTAAATAATCAAATATTAATATAAAACTTTACAATACTCAAAATGGGGAAAAAATGTATTTTTCACTATACACATGGAAGATCACCATTTTAAAATGATTTAGACAAAGTATTTTTTTGAAGTGAATTTTCTTTAGGGGCTACAGGAAAAATTGGCTGGGATACGAAAAAGTGAAAAACCTACCTTTAACTGAATTCAACCGGCAGTTAAAAAGAGTTTCGATTCTAGTCAATCGAAACTGCCAACAAATGCAAAAAGAGCAATGCACAAACTCAACTGTTTCTAATACTTAAAAACCTTACTGCGAAAATATCTCACATATATATTTTTTTTTAATAATTTTTATTTTTAAAATAAAATTTGTAATACTGGACATTCCTATTTTGATATACTGGATATTGTACGGGAACTAGGTTTGGATATTAATTTATATTTGTAATCTGTTAAAAAATATGTAGGTAAAATTATTGAATATACAAAGTACTACGTATATCAACACAAATATACTACTTTTTCCTTTTCTTCGCTTTGCTCAACCTGAATATTTGTATTTGGATTTGATTGAAAACAATCTGTTGTACCATGTTAGCCACTTATAAAATCGTTTTTAAATCATTGAAAATATTTCATTTTTGCGACACGAATGTTTATCATTCGAGCCCTTCTATAATGCGAATTTTCAACTTATGGAAGCAAATCTAACCACAGCATGTTAGCACAAAGGCATTGTTTCAACAACGAAGATACACCTGCTTCGCGCTCGCAAACTTTCAACATCATGTATTTGAATCATGCATGACATTTAAACATACAGTTTCGCAATACCCCCATACCGACTATATGTAATGTTACAAGTTAACCCGACCAGCTTCCTAGTAGAACAATGCCAATTGTTTGCAATCTAAACCCATTGAAAGTCTTTACACAGATGGGTACTTATAAAAATCCCTGAATGACCAATGGAGATCAGGAGATCTTTTCTATTCTCTATGATGTAAATTCACATTCTCCTGCCTTGTCTAGACATATAAATTGATCCCTTTATCCAATCTTCTAGATCTTACAAAATTTCCTTATGTATAATAAAACTACATCTAAATAGTTTGTTCCACTTTTTTTTTATTTGACCAGTGACTGAGTTTTGGGTAAAAAAAAATTAAATAACTTTGCAGTTATTGTTTTTTCATAAAATATAAAATGCAGTTCCATTAAGAAATATCGTACAAAACTAAAATTACCTTAACTGCTGATTTTAATTTGATTTTTAATGATAAATCCCTAAATGTTTACATACATATAAT
Organism: Brachycentrus maculatus; assembly: GCF_059751285.1. Taxonomy (NCBI): domain Eukaryota; kingdom Metazoa; phylum Arthropoda; class Insecta; order Trichoptera; family Brachycentridae; genus Brachycentrus; species Brachycentrus maculatus. Next base: position 2,561,197 of record NW_028281075.1, on the reverse strand, counting down.
ATAATATCAAATGAAATACAGTGGAACCTCTCATAACGAGCATAATTCGTTCCAGAATCTTACTCGTTAATCAATTTTTTATTTGTTTTGACTAGCGCGGATGTGAGACGCTCAAGTGAATGTCGTGAAAAAGGGTTTTGCCCTTTCTCTGTAACTTGTTATGCGAAATGCCTCTCGCTAAGGTAGCAATTTTTCACATATTTTATTGCTCATTATGCGAATTATTCGTTATGAGAGGTTCCACTGTACTCAACATTTTTCAATATGGTAAGGAAATGCTACCCTTGTAGCAAGTAAATAAATGTATTTCAAAAGTACACAACAAATAAAAAAATGTAATTATAATTTCATTTCACGTGCCTTAAAAAATATCAAGGCTAAATGTTTCATATTTTAAGGCATTTAAGGTGGAGACAATGTTATCATATGATTTGTTTGCAACTATCGAAATAATATATTTCTTTCACTACAGTATTATTGGATTGAGGCATTTGGGTTATGTTAAATTAATTCGTGTTAAGATGAAGCTGATTATCTCAAAATATCACCTTGGATTGTTACGAACATAATGACCACGTGTTAACGTGATACACCTTTAAACCAATTATTCTCCACGTTTTAATGCGGTCAGTAGATACAATAATTCCAATCAGAATTCTATTACGCCCCTCTACCCCTGCTGTGAACGTATAATTGAACAAACGCAAAAAAGATCAAACCTTTTGACTCACAAACAACGTTAGACGTTCTTATGAAACAAATATTTTTACAATGTGGATTTCAAGTTAATCGAATGCCGAATAGTAGAATCTCAATACAACCTAGACCCCTACGCTGATGTTGAATTCAATAATGTTCTGTAAATTATTGATTTATTTTTAATTTAAAACAACCCAGCACATGTTTTGTGTTCAAAGCTTTGTTATTCATAGATAACACTGGCCAACAAAATGATGAAAAATATTGTGCCGGAAATTAAACAATTAATTTTAAATGTTTTTAATGTGCTGATTTAAAAAAATCAGCTAAAAAATAAATAAGCAATAATCTTTTATTAAATATTCATTAAATAAGAAAAAACGTCAGCACGTTTTTTATAAAGACACTGTTATTCATTGATAATCTTATTAATAATATTTAAAATCTTTGGTGCAATGTTCGAACTGACGGATTTTTTTTATATTTCAGAGAACACTAGACTTCCCCATACGTATGTGCATTAGAAGAAGTTGTCAACCCACGCATATATTATTAAAATTTACGTACAAAAATCCATTTCTATGATGAAATTAAATAAAACCATCCTTAAACCCCTTACCGTAACTTATATGTTATTATTATTGTAATACACTACTTTAGTTCACACAATTTAAATTCATCTAATCATAAAAACTTATGTTACTACCCCAAGGTAGACGACTTCCGGGCAGACCACTAAAAAGATGGATCGACAGCTGTAAATAGACATCGTAGGAGGCTTATCCCTCTTAAAAACAGGCCACAAGGCCTACACCGAGCAGAAGAAGAAAAACTTAAATAAAATCATGGTTTTCAACCCCTGCCTTGCTGTGTTCATATGACATTTTGTCTATATTATTAGGTGAAATAAAATAGATATGGAATAAACTATTAAGTTGTTATTTTATTATTAATAAATTCAATTTCACTCTGATATATCAGATTATTTTATTATTAATAAATTCAATTTCACTCTGATATATCAGTACAAAACTTAAATCATATTCAAATATTTGTTCACACAAAAATTAAAATAAAACAACCAACTTTTGGAGTTTTACACTTTTTCATGGATATATTTCAAAAAGCCGTACGAATTCGAGGATAATGGCTCAGGTATTACTCTAAAGGCAGAATGATGTATCAAAGAGAACGAGAGCTTATATAACTCCGGTGGTGATCGCATTTAATTAAAAGCATACACGGAATGAAATATATATTCAATTTAATTCACTCAGATTGTTCATTAAATTTCTCATACAATATTGTAAGGACGTAATGTATCAGTATAATTTCATACGTGCACGCAAACAAATTTATGCCATTAAATTGTTAATTGAAAATGTGAAAACGATGCGCGGATTTAAAAAAAATGTTTATTTTATTTAATGATAAATGCCATGTTATTGATGTAATCGAAAATATATAATATTTATTGGAGTATAACAAACTAACTAACTTACCATCACGCGGCTTCCCCAGAAGAGTAGGCAGAGAGAATAGAACGCCACACCAAACAGTCTTTGCAAACATTCTTTATCCCTTTTCACATTCATGCTTCTCCTCATACATACCCACCGATTATTCCGTTTTCTGACCTGACAATTTTCACGTATTTGAAGTACTTGATCATGCCAAGTTTACCTTGGTCTTCCTCTGCATCTATTACCAACCACATTTGCCTCATAAAAATTGTTTTACTATTCTTTCTTCGCATATTCGATTCATATGCTCAAACTGACTCTTAACAAATCAAACACAATTTTCTTAATTTTAAAGTTCATCTCAGCCTTGCACTCTTTCTTTTATATCCCCATTTCAACATCTATCATATATCGTTTATATTTATTTAGTTTTTATTTCTTCATCCGTATGATGCATATTCAACTGTCCAATTTTGGCACGTGCTACAAGATAGCAGATCGCCTTTATGGTAGATGTCTGTCGACAAAGTCAATATATATACCTACAGACTGCTGACTGTAGACTACTTCACACTCATTATATCCTCCTGATCTTCCTCCGGTTCTCAATCTTCTATCTTCTATACATTATATTCCTTATCAACATAAACTCATTCACTTTAATATTTATTTTAACATGTCTTTAAAATTCTTTTTGATAATCTAACACACATGTAAGTACGTGTTGATTTTTTTTAAAAATTGAACTCTTGTTTGATACCACTTAATGGACTTTATTTGATTACATATGACTAGTTTCTAAAACCACAGATGTTTTCATCTACAGCTTAATAATAAAACTGAAACTAGTCGTATATATTCTTCTTCTTCTTCTTATTTTTGTAGATTCTAGGGATCTGTTTGTGCCTCCGCATGTCGCTCTTGGGATGTTGACTCCCAGCTGTTTTTCCATCTTTTCGGAGGTCTGCCTGGGGGTCTGCGTCCTTCAAGGTTACCTTGAAGGGCGATACGTGGAAGTCTGTCTTCTGACATTTTTTTTATATGTTCATTCCAGTATCGCCTTCGTTGTCGTCCCCACCTCACGACACCACACATCCTCCGTCTTATACATGCTCGTCGTATGTAATTTAATAAAACTCAGTGAATGGTATTATTCAAGTGTTTTTTTTTTAATAATCAACATGTCATTCCAAAAAGTTAATACCGAATCAATAAATAATATATATATATATATATATATATATATATATATATATATATATATATATATATATATATATATATATATATATATATATATATATATATATATATATATATATATATATATATATATATATATATATATATATATATATATATATTAAGTACGTGTTAACCAAACTCATCCTTTGATCACTGTCACAATCAAACAAACATAACCAATAAAAAATTAATTTTAAATTATTTGTCAATCGTTAGCTTGTCAATAATAGAAATTTCTAGTCTCATGTGATGTGACTGAGAATTGGAAGAAATTAATTAAAATCTCCCCTTTATTTCTTCATATGTGAACAATAGTCCAACTTTCACGCCGCACGTCGCCACATCCCCTCCTGACGGCTCTATGAAAGCATCTTGTTAATACGTACCCACCGTAAAGCCTTCAAACAAAGTGTTAATAACAACTATATGACTCAACTGTTTATAGCTCGTTACTCCTTGTCGGCAAACAGATTGGTAAACTGCCTTAACCCTTTAACACTGCGCTAAATATAAAAGAAATATTTCTCTCGATAACATTGTTACTGTTATCTTGTTTATTATTATTTTAGTCGAAAATACCTATTATATGTATTTAAATAAACATAACAATATCAAAATATGAAGAGAAATCAAAGTTTTCATTAATTTGTATATTGCTTTTTTCCTTACATTTGTAAGCACATGAAATCACTGAAAATGCAGATTTATAGATTATTTTTTGACATCTCATAAAAAATGTAGAAGAATATGGAAGTCTGGGCATTTACGGGGCTGACGACCGTCATAGGCTGGTTTAAGTGATCACTTTACACACGTATAACATTCACCAATTCTACCCATTATTGACAACCATAATATAATCCAGGATTCGGACCTCACATACTAATATAAGAGTTTCTGCTTAGTAAAAAAGCTTCTTTACATGTCACCAATAGATGTCTCTAGTGAAGTTCTAGTGATTCAAGAACAAGGTTTCTAAATTGGTTCATATATACAGAACTTCCAAGAATTTGAGTAGTGTAGTTGTCAATAATGGGTAGAATTGGTGAATGTCACACGTGTGTAAAGTGATCACTTAAACCAGCCTATGACGGTCGTCAGCCCCGTTAATGCCCAGACTTCCATATTCTTCTTCATCTGTGATGAGATGTCAAAAAATAATATGAAAATAACTCCTGTATTTGGAGATAATCCAGATTTTGTGAACAAGTATTTGGACACACTCAAAATGTTGTAGATTTATAGATTAATACTATTAAGATTATTTAAGATTCATAGAATTTTATAGACTTTTCTGATTTAATTTATTCATTATTTATCATGATTAATCGATTTGGTAGTAACATTATTTTCACATGTCTATAAATTTCTTAATGAATTAATAAAGTACAAATTCTGATAAGCCTTAACCGAATTATAATTTTAACTACATATTTTAAAACCATTTTTTTATAAAAAAAAAACTGCATATTTATTGAATGAATTATTTTAATTCACAACATTTTGAGTGTATTCAAATACTTGCTCACAGATTGAATTCCCTCCACTTAGTTAGATAGAGTTATTTTTTAACATGAAATGAAAAAGAATATGGACGTCTGGGTATAAACAGGGCTCATAACCTATAATAGCCTTATTGAGTGATCACTTTACAATTCTATGATAGCCATGAGCCCTTTAAATACTCAGACTTCCATATTTTTCTTCATCTTTGTTGAGATGTGGAAAAAATAATTACTTTATCATTTTTACATATAAGCTTATTTCTCTAAATAAGAAAATAAAATATTATTTTAAAATTGAAAATTTTTAGTTATTCTTCTTTAATTACAGTCAATTAAATTATAACGAGTAATTGAAAAAATATGTAAGCAAATCGATTCACTGTTGCAAAGGGTTAGTTCTTTATTCGATAAGTGGTAGGTGCCTTCATAATTCGTTTTTAACACAACAACAAAAGCACAGGTGGTGCCAAAATGTATTGTAACCAAACCGAGATGTGTTCGGAGATTAGTAATGCATATCCACATGTCGAGTATAAAAAAGACATATCGATAATTTGATTTCTTTCAATCGACAAAATTTAATTAAATATCAATTCTCTAAGTGGTAAATTTATGTGGGACTTATAATTCATTAATGACGAATTTATGTACCAATACAAAATTAATTTTAAGATAAGCTTTTTATTGTTATTCCGGTAACGGAATGAAAAAATTATAAGCATATCTTCTATTTTTTTCAATACATTTCATCATAGTGCAACGATTGATATTTTAATTTATACTCTCTTAAGATAGTGACGATGCATTCTGTATCATTTTCAAACATGATGCGGAATGCATCGAAACACGTGTCACAATAGATTTTACGAAATAATAGTAATTACCAAGAAAAAATTTAATTGAAAGTGGATATATCGTAGTCGTACAGGAGAAAGTGACCAACTACCAAAACGTAAAATGTTCAGGAGGGCCATTTAAGTCACTTTTGCTTGGCAAGAAAGTAAACATCAATGCAGTCAGTCATTTTTCACAAATCAATATATTATACTTTCAAGTTTAAAATCCTTTGGAATTTTTTTCAGGGCAATATGCAGCTAGTAAGATATCAAACAGTGAATGATCACGTTTTTGTAAAAAATGCACTTGGTCACTTTCTCTTGTATGACTACGATATATTACTACAAAGTGACTGTCAAACCAAATAATGATTTTTTAGTGTTTCTTATCCTCGTTCGGAGAACCTTGCCGAGGTTAAGGTTATATTGATAAAATACTGATAACGTATGCGAATGAGCGCAGGCTGGACGATATTACTACTATGAGAGAAAGAGAAAAGAAAAGGCTGAAAAGGATAATAGTAGAAATGGCTAGGGTCGCATACTTGTACAAAGTAACACATAACTTATATATACAAGTTCACAAAAGACTCATAATTTTTTTTTATTTTATGTGATCCAATGACGAACGTTTATAAAATAAAAAAAAACTAAAAAATAATAAAGTTTTTTTTTTCAATCATATCAAAGGAATTTCAACTAGTGACGCAAATCATATATTTTATTTACTTTGAAAAAAGCAGTCTGAGCGTCCCAGGGCATTTGGACGGCTTAATACTCTCTGCAGGTGAGACAGATTTTTCAGGATAAAATCGGTGAGATAGACTTGATTCAATCTTCGTTTAATACAAATATGAAAGATTAAAAAAAAATAACGACCAATGAAAAATTCAAAACCAAACGTATTTTCCATAGTTGGGAAACTAATTGGTATTCAATAAAAGAACAAATTCGTGATATTTAAAATAATTCTAATTATTTTTATCATAGGTGCCTCAACTAACATAAAACGAGACATCAACCGTTTTTAAATGAAAGAAAATAGATGTATGACCTTTTCAGGGCCTATGATTTGCTTGCCTTAAGTGATCACTTTATGCAGTTGTGTCACATTTACCATTCTGCCTATTATTGAACATCCATATTTCATTCATTTAAAAAATATATATTTTCACTGTTTTTGGATTCCTTTAGTAAGTTAGTTGTAATTTGATAGATTTAAAGTTGGGGCTAAAGATGGCGTTTGCAATTTAAAATGAAGTATAAAGCTTAAACTGATTCTTTTAATTTGTTTGCAGATTCCTCCATTTTTTTTTCTAATTTACCTTACCTTCGCTTTACCTACGTACAATGGAAAAAATAGATCTGAGACTGGTTCGGCGTTAAATAGCCTAGTTCGAAGCACAGTTAAATAGACAGGCTAACACCTATATTTTCTCTTTTGTTTATTTTAAATATGCTTCTTACCTTATGTTTTTCTCATTTATTTCTTTTAAATATGCTTCTTATGCCTATTTATTATACCTGTTTATTATTTTTTTTTGCCATGTATTAGTACTTATTGTTTTTTTTTATCTTTTTTGTAACTTTATTATTTGTGTTCCAGTCTTGTTAACCTTAATCCCATGTCACAAAATGAGAAAAAGAAATTACTCATCGGGAATATTATGTATATGACTTATGTTTCGAAAAATAAATAAATAAATATATGTCTTTCGATGAAGATCAATGGCGATTGCCTGGTTAACAGTGAAATCATATTTTGAACCAGGCAATTCTAAGGTCTTTAATTGATTCCGCGATTTGAAAAATAAAATAAAATCTGCTATTAATGACGTTCAATATTCGTAACACGCGTTATATGGTAGTGCGTATTTGTTTTTTTACGCTTGTTTTGGCCGATATTATATTTCAATAAACAAAATTAATTCGCCCTTTTCCGCATTCAGCCCACCCGATACAGGGAGCCGCGGGCGCTAGTCGCCTCACCCACTTCGTCGGAATAGATCAGATCAGTCCATTGTGTACCGGGAAATAAAAATAAACCTAAACGTACCCATAACATGAACACCAGAATAGAAAACAATCAGCAAAATGCTTTTCGTATATCTAAATGAATGCGAACAATATTCAGGTGAATCTCGGAGACTTTTATCGAAGGGAATTTCTAAAAGGAGGCGTTATAAAAGCTACAACGTACTTTAAAATTTGTAATAATGAATATGTGACGTTACTTAGATACTCTATGTCGTGAATTGGATTATAATTTTTTTCTGTCTATACATGAGATCTCAAATATGTTTTATGATTATAAAAAACGGTTTTTATTGATTATAAATTTTTACGGTTGATTATAAAAAAATTGTCACGATTTTTATTGATATTTCAACTCAGATGAAGTAGTTTATTGAAATAAGAAAGTAACGACTAAAATATTTACAGTACTTACGACTGGTAAGATTTGCATTGTTTTAAGTGATCACTTTCTACACTATTTAACATGTACCTACGTAAATTTCGTTGGGTTGCTTCAACATCGCTTACTGTCAGTATAAATTTCATGAGTGATATTTATGTTTTAACAAGTAAAATACTTTCCGAATTATTTTACACACTCGAAACTCTTTAAAGTATTATTTTCAGTTTTTAATTATTTTTAGACCAGTTTCCTTATTTACAATCATTTGTCAATAAAGATTTTTGAAAACACATTAAAAAAAAACATAACTCAAAGTAAAAGCAATTGTCTTTGTCTCGTTCTAACATTTATTTGCATTTAATGGTGAATAAAGTATATTGTTACATACACAGATTGAAAGTGATCAGCGATAGAAGAGTTAAAAATAACACAAATTTATTTGGACTCCCTGAGGATCGAATCTGGGACCTTTGGTCTGGTAGCCTAACGCATGACCCCTACACTATGGAAACGGATGGATAATATATATATTTTTAATTATTTGATGTTTAAATGATTAATTTTGATACTAATTAACAACCAATATAAAAACAAAATACACACAGTGAAGTGAAATTCAATTGAAGTTATTTTAACGAAAACACAAATGTCTTAATTTTTCACTTACATTATATTGTAATTTAAGATTCCTTAGCTTTGGTTCTAAGATAGACATTTCCGTGTATCCCTAATCAATGGGCATTTAAAAGCTTTGTGTTTTAAGTAAACAGAATTTAGCGTGAGCTCGTAATATTTTTTGTACCCGCGCACGGTTTTAGTATTTGCTTAATTCATTTCCCTCCAAAGGCTGTAGGGGTGGTAATACATCAGTAAGATATGATCCAGGTGTGCTGACAGCCTACACACTGTGTATGAAATATGAACTCTGATAAGAAGAATGATAGAAGAAAGGTCCTTAAGAAATTCTTAATTCATTTTTACTTTTTATCCAGAATGATCGTTTTAATTTCTCTACTAGTACGCGTTTTGTTAATAAATTCAGTAAGGAATACCTAATTATTAATCTCATGACGCTCTTCGTGTGAGTTTACTAGAACTATCTATGGTTGAATTGAAAGCTTTTATTTAGTAGTGAGTAGTGAGGTGGTCAATCATGTATAGAATGGTGAATGTTGCACGTGTGTAAAGTGATTTTGATTGGTCATAAGCCCTTTAAATACCCATACTTCTATATTCTTTATCGTCTATGTTGACATATCAAAATGTAAAAAATACTTTCATTAATCGATTCGGTAGTCACTTTGTGGTAAAATCTATAAATTTTTTACTTAAGTTTTACTTAGATAAGTAAATACCACTATTTCTGTGATTCTATTATTGTGACACGTGTTTCGGTGCATGTTTAAAAATGATAAAAATGGTAAAAATTACTCCGAACTGGAGGAACCCAGATTTGTGAACAAGTATTTGGACACACTCAAAATATTGTAAATACTCAATTACATCAACGCTCTAATTGTAGGTCAATTAATTCTTATTATACTAAACAGGTTTTTATCTTTCCATACACAATATAAATATTGGTTTTTCTCTGTGCTTTCCCTATTTCCGTTATAGGGGAATCTGGCTGATATGATCGCAAGCCCTCCGGTAACATCCATCAAAAATCGTCAACTCGTATAATAATACATTCCAATATCAAATCAATCAGATCGGTTTTACCCACCCTACCGTTGTGTCTCGCGTGCGCGAGGGAGGCGAACAAAAACATATTTTATTGAACATACCCCTCGTGAAAACAATAGTGTGGCGGTAATAGAAATTGACACCACATCAAACCAGATACAATCTACCCCCGGGGATGGTTGCTTATGCTTATAGGAAATACACACTAGGGATCATTCTTCCGATGCTTGCGGGTAGTTTTTTTAGGGCAAACGTGAATAAAAAAGAAACTTTTCGAGGTGACACACCCTTTTCAATCTATTTTTCATATTGGTATATTACATATAATATGACACAAATCAACATTTTGATTCAGTCTTACTATTTTTTCATAATTCTGGAGTCTTTTTTATAATTAAGAGTTTTTGCACTGTTTTTTGACAACTTAACATAGATGAAGAAGAATATGGAAGTCTGGGCATTTACAGGGCTTAGGATCGTCTTAGGGTAGGTCGAGTGATCCCCGAAGTCGTGCATACTGTATTTGATTAATATATCTAGAAGTTTCGAAAATTTGAGTAGTGTGCTTGTCAATCATGGGTAGGATTGGTGAATGTTACACTTGTGTAAAGTGATCACTTAACCAAGCGTAAGACGGTAGTAAACCCAAATGCCCCGACTTAGACATGTTAAAAAATAGTATAAATAAAGCAAATCAAATTAGCTATCATTTTATAAAAAAAAAACTAACTAACTAATCGTTATGCCGCTTCCCCGCAGGGGTGGCCAGAGAGAATAAAACTCCATACCAATATTTATTTGCTAACAATCTTCGCATCTTCATACATACCCGTTGATTATTCCGATACCTGACCTTTTGAATCTTTTCGAAATAATACCTTGTCAGCGTGAGGTAGGTGCTGCGTTTGATGACTCGTGAGATATGCAAAAAATACTCTAATTTATGTTGAATACATATTTTTTTGCTTTCGTGTGATCAAGTAACTAATCCAGTCCCCTACTTACCATTGAATTTAGATAAAGTTAACAAAACAACAAAACACTCTTATCTTATTTTTCAAAACAAACACCCATGTCACCCATGAAACCCCTATATTAAAGGCTTGACTACAAAACATATCCATTCGGAAACTCTTCACAACACCTATACTAATTTTAACCTTTTTTTTATAAACAGAGACAATCTGAAACATGACCCGGTTTTAAGTCGACCATCTCCCCAGCCTCGCCAAAGAGCAAAATTAAATAAGAGAGATTTATTTTGTAGTACGTCAATACAATTTTAACGCATTTTGGGGCTTTCAAGCCTGAAAAACTATCATTTCTTGAATTTTTTTCGCAGATACTTAATGACACATTTTATAAACTTTATAAAATAAAACAACTTTGTTTTAACCACTTTTTATAAGTACACTTATTCCAACCGGTTTCGACAAGAACCTTGTCATCATCAGGGTCTATGTACTAATTCTAAAACATTGATATACTCAAAGTTAGGTTATTGATAATAACCCTTCCCTTACAATAGCAAAAACTTCCACGCGCTCCGTACACCATATGAAAATGTGATTTAAAAAAAACGGGAAAAAATTTAATTTAAAAGTGGTTAAAACAAAGTTGTTTTATTTTATAAAGTTTGAAAAACTATCATCTAAACCCTTATGACGTATGACTTAAGATCAAATCAAATATATAAATTTGTATGTTTGTATGTACTATTCAATAAACACACAGGATACAAATAAGAACACACGGTGTGCTAATATGCAAACCCTTTGATAAAGGTAATTTACTAACTTGATAAAATAAAGTAACCTTCAATGTCAAAAAAGTTATATATTACAATTACCATATTCTGAAACTTACGTCAAAGGTCCAAGTTCTCTGTTTTTTTAATTATTAAACGAAATGTGGTGACGTCATAAAAATTCTTAAATACAGGTTGAATAAATTCATATTTTAACAGTAATTCATATTTTAACAGTCCGCCTCCGTAATATAATGGTCAGCACGCTCGGCTACCGTTCTGGAGGTCCCGGGTTCGATTCCCAGGGGGGTCAAATAAATATTAGTGATTTTTTCACTGTAATATTTATTCAATATTACCCTGGACTGGTAACTGAAACGGAGGGCTGATCACCTTTCCTTCATGTGTAAACGATCAAGATAACACTGCGTTTATATGAAGCAGTGCCCTATGCACCATTGGGGTGTGGATAAGGGTTTTATTATTAACAGTAATGGATAAATGGTGGAATTCCTGAATGATGTTTAATGATTTGTTTTAAACAACAATGCTATATCACTCGTCCACAAACTGTCATTTTTTGTTGACAAAAATTGATGTTCGTTTCATATTAGTGTGATTTTAAACATTAAAAAAAAATGGGTAAAAAAGAGTTCAATTTTTGAATTTCAAAAAAGTAAAACATCAGAAATTGTTTTCATAAAAAAAAAAATAAAGTACCTATCCTTATTTGGAATTATTTCTATGAATATATAAATTTCAATTAAACACAAAATATGATATTAAGACTGCTAAAATATAATTATCGGCTACTAAAATATTTCAGGCAGTGTTGAAAGGCATCGTTATATCAAAATATTGTTTTCAGATACTTTCTGCCTGATAATGCTTCGGGTAATTAAACGAATTTTAATAAAAACAATTAAAATGGATAGCCCATTAAGAGTAATATTGTTAATATATCATCATTAGAAGGCAATAATAAATTTAGTCCGAGAGAAATCTGAAATTTCTTGATTAACAATTTGTGCTTCATTATACTCACTCTTGTTCTGCGCGAGTACTAGATGGAAAGACAATTACTTCTCTGAATACGTAAGCAATATTCATGTTAGGTAAGAGGTTCTAGATGGTTCGACGGAAATAAAACAATAAAACTCCCTTTTTCATATAAACCGGCATCATACTAATCAGAACAGGGCGCAGTGGAAGCTAATTTGGAAGGTTTTTGTGCCATTAAATATCAAATCTTCTTAGCTTAATGAAATAACTGATATCTCTTTAATTTCTTCAATGTTTTTCGCAGATACTTTGTGGCACATTTAAACAGTTTTATTTTATTTTGTATATATTTCTTTAAATATAAATGCAATTTTTTAAAACGTCTTATTCGATTACATGCGTGTATATATAAATATATATATATATATATAATATATATATATATATATATATATATATATATATATATATATATATATATATATATATATATATATATATATATATATATATATATATATATATATATATATATATATATATATATATATATATATATATATATATAACGTGGTAATATTTTCCTTCGTAAATTGGGTGTAAATAATATGTAAAGTGGGTGTATAATAATAAAATAAACAATGTGTTGCTTTATAATTTAAGTTTATAATTAAAGTTTATTCTTAATTTATCTTTATAATATTTTTCTATCCATCTATCTGATTCTGACAGTTCAGAATATTATATTTTTTCTATCTGATGTCTTTTGTTTTATTCAGTGTGACGCATGCGACATCTGGTGGTAGAACTGTTTTATGTAGGTACTATTTGTAAGTACTTAATAAAATATATAGGTAGGTACCTAGGTATTTTATTACATATATATTTATATATATATATATATATATATATATATATATATATATATATATATATATATATATTATATATATATATATATATATATATATATATATATATATATATATATATATATATATATATATATATATATTTATATATATATATATATATATATATATATATATATATATATATATATATATATATATATTATATATATATATATATATATATATATATATATATATATTATATATATATATATATATATATATATATATATATATATATATATATATATATATATATATATATATATATATATATATATTATATTTATATATAATATATATATATATATATATATATTATATATAAATATATATATATATATTTATATATATATATATATATATATATATATATATATATATATATATATATATATATATATATATATATATATATATATATATATATATATATATATATATATATATATATATATATATATATACATATATATATATACATAAATATGTTAAGTATTTTGTTACCCCCTATTTTTCTCATAATTTCATATAAAGGTGTGATAACCATCCATTTATTACCAAAATAAAGTACAAGTATACCCTTGTGAAAATAAAAATTAAAAAAAAATCCCGATCAATCAATTACATATTATTTGCGTATGGAAAAATATTTTTTTAACAATCAATTTCTTTATAAATCACTAATGAAAATAAAACAATACGCAAAAAATCATTTTAATGATTTTCACAACCAAAACTGAAATTATCATCAAATTATTCCTAAGCTCACTCAATAATTCATTTTTCTAAAGAAAGTCCCGATCTTTGAAAAATGCAACAAAATATATTTGATTAAAAGTGATTTAAAATTCCATTAAATTTATGCAAAGTTTAAATAATCAGCAAATAGGCTATGTTACATGAAAAACATGATTTATCCAGCGATAACCTTCTCTTCGTGCCTGGCATGGGTAACTCTACACCAGTGTAGCACCTTAGTCGGCTCGTTACGCCTTTACGGGGCTGATCAATTAGCGGGAGCGCTTCGCCTAACGCGACCTTAATAGCTAACATCGACGGAAAGCGTGGAGCAGAAAATATTACCGTCACCTTATTTCAAACTCTGGCATGTAAACAAGTTAACAACACGATAGCATAATTTTAGATGAAAAAAAATCCTTTTAAAATGATTTTTTTTTTTAAATCCTTATTTTTTGACATCTCATCGAAGATGAAGAGGAATATGGAAGTCTGGGCATTTACGGGGCTGACGACCGTCATAGGCTGGTTCGAGTGATCACTTTTCACACGTGTAACATTCACCAATTCTACCCACCATTGACAACCACACCACTCAATTTTTCACTTTACTCAAAGTGTGTGAGGTCCGAATCCTGGATTATAATCACACACATGAGAAACGCCAGAAAACATCTTTTTCATTTTTATTATTTAAGCTTTATATGACCAGATAATTCATTTTAATTCATTTGATTATTCAAAATTATAGTTCATTTTAATTCATTTTAGTTGGAGATAATACAGATTTTGTGAAAACGTATTTGGACACATTCAAAATGTTGTAATTTTTTTAAAAATATTTATTTATCACTAATATATAAAGTTAGAAGATATCACACGAAATGAGTAAAGTATTTTTTGAAGATGTGATAAATGGATTTTTTAAATAAATTATTTTTTAACAAGAGGTCGTCTTTTACCAGACTTGGATGAAATCTGATTGATATAAATTTTCTTGATATTTTAACGATATCTTAATTACTTTGGATATTTTATTTTATTGGACTCCCTAGAGGGCTAAGTATCAGATATATTGTGAATTATGGAGACGGAAATTACACATTGAGTAATACTAAGTTAATCCGAATAAACCTAGGTTTACTTCGTATGCTAACATTACCTGAAGAATTGTAATTCTTTGAAAGTCACAAGTGATAATTCAAAAGATGTAAAAACTACCATAGTAGAAAGAATAATATTATTTATTGATTCGGTATTAACTTTGTGGAATGACATGTTGATTATTTTTTAAAATTGAACACTTGAATATATCACTTTAATGAGTTTTATTTATATATATACGACTAGTTTCGAAAACTTACAGATGTTTTCATCTTCTGGTACAAATTAAAACTAACGAACAAAAAATATATTTAGGGGTATATATAGGTTTATAAATATGGGAAGGGAAGGGGGGGTAAAGGAACAAGATTTTTTGTAAAAGGAAACAGTGATAATAATGGTGACGTATTTTGAAACAGTTTATTATTAATTGACGTTTAATTTGAATTTAATTTTTATGTTTTTCTAAATTTTCTAAATTATTCATGACTTGACCTTTATTTGTAACAGAATGTAATGATTAGAGTGAAAGAATAATAATTCCATACTATGTTAGGTTGAAAATTGTGCCTTTGACTGTATAATGTGAAAGCTTGTATTGCTTCTTCAAGCTCTTGAGACACAGAAAACAAAATATCTTTACAGAAAGCAAACAGAACGTGGTCATATTCAATCAGACAATGTATGCAGATCCAGGGTGGTCGCTAAGTAAGGATGGGGGGAGGCGGGACGGTGCGGGAGATTGCATCTGGGGAGGACGAGGAGATAGAACTTATATACTCGTAATACAACACCCCGCGATACGAAAGCCACAGTCTTAGGTATGGCAGTGTTTTCTAAAAAAATCATCGCATCGATAAAAATCATCGCATCGATAAACCTGTGTAACCATTTTCTAACATTTAAAAGTTTAAAATACGGTGTTTGATAATATTTTTTTAAAAATTAAATACTTGAATATACCACTTAATAAGTTTTATTTTTATATACGCCTGGTTTCGAAAACTTACAGACGTTTTCATGCTAAATTAAAACTAACGAACATCTGTAAGTTTTCAAAACTAGTCGAATATAAAATAAAACTTATTAAGTGGTGTATATTCAAAAAATAATGAACATGTCATTCCACAAAGTTAATGCCGAATTAAAAAATAATATGTGTTTTAAAATGGTGCGGAATGCATCGAAATACGTGTCAAAATACATTTTAAGAAGTAGTGGTATTTATTAGGTAAAACTTTAATTGAAAATGGATTGATTTTACCACAATGTGATAGCCAAATCATTTAATAAAAATAAATCAAATTTGTTTTGAAACAATGAGTGGCATTTACAAAAATTTATTATATAAATCCCAGGTTTATTTATTTTTGAATAGCAATTCAAAATAAATTCTCGAATTCAACACATTTATAATATTTTATAGCTGGTATAAAAGAAAAAAGCAATTTAGGATTGTACGCCCACACTTTTAGGTTTTTTTGTCAATGGAAATATGAGTGATTTTTGTAAACAGTGTCTAGACAAATTTAAAAGAATAAAAATTAATACTTTGTTTTCATATTTGTTTCTTTTACTTTACTATAATATAAACGTAGTTCAAGAAATAAATATCATATCAAAATATGATTTTTTCATCATAACAAAATGATTTTTTTTCGTTTAAAAGCACATTTGATTTTTTATCAATTTTTAAGTAACGCTTAAAATATTGCAAATATTCTATTTTTGATTAAACGAAAGAAACATTTACGATTTAAATTACAAAATATGGATAAATTTAAACTAAAATATTTTTACTGCAAATTTACATAACGCTTAAAACATTGCGAATATTCTACCTTTGCTAATATGAAACATTTACGAATGACAGTTACAAAATTTGGATTAACTTAAACTAAAAATATTTTTAACTACAAACTTAGAGTGCAATAAAATAAATACATCTGGTTACATCAGAATCACTCTGCCACAAACTTCACCTCTTCCTCATTCCCTCCCTGTCTCCCCGCAGTATCCACAACCCTTAATGACGTAAGCAAAGCAAAACAAAGAAAGGTTTTCTACGGACTCTCGCGTCGACTTAGTTCAATCGCCAGTGACGGACCATTTTATTTTATCAAACCTTAATTTCTGCTATTTGGCATTGAATTGATGCTAAATCTTATTTTAGAAATTTTCATTATTTGTCATTTACTCTACATCTGACTCTTATCCGCGCCCAATGGTGTATAGGGCACTGCATCAAATTGATGCGATGTGAAGTTAATTGTAAATTATATGAATGTGATCAATCTTGGGCTTAGGGTACCAGTCCAGGGTAATATTCAAATAAATATTAGAGTTCATTCATTTATATTTAAATATATTTAAATTTTAAATTTATTTTGACCCCCGGGAATCGAACTCGCGACTTCCTTTATTTATGAAAGGGGTAAAAGTTTTCTATCTATGTTGGAATAAGTTTTAAAATATATTCTTAAAAATCGGTTAAATATTCTTATTCTTTTGAAAAATCTCGCACACCTCATAAAATAACAAGAAAAAAATATTTAAGTAAAATTCTAATTTTAACAGGTTTTTCAGGAAGGAGGTGGTATGAGGGTTAAAGTTTTCATGTATATGTTGGGTAAAAACACATTTCCATTTAATACCCAAAATGTTTTTTAGAAAATTAAATACTGTCAATAAAATATATAAGAAAATATATACTTATTGTAATATATTTAAGGCGATACTTTTAAAACCCATAAACAATTATCGTTTTTTTTGCAATGCACCCAAAATTTAGTGATCGTTATACAAGGGAAAATTTAAACAAAATATTTACACACTTATTTTTATAAGATGACACGAATTCACACGATTACAAATTTGAGTAAACAAAATACACACACGTCAACAACAAAAATGTCACAAAAATAAATTGGCACTCAATATGATCAATCTTTATGTGAGAACACAAACACACGAGATTCTATGGTTGAAACATTACATTTCTAAAAATAAGACCTACCCGCTGATTATTTAACCAGTCAGTCAATACTTTATATTAATTGAAGTATTTGCCATTTTCACGTGACGCATTCGAACAATCCGCTTCGAGGGTGGTTTTCCACCCTCTAGTCGCATCTGCGGTGTAAGACGGCCACAGCACTACCAGCTAGCGGCCGCGCCCCGCGTCACTCTTAATGTTACAACGTTAAAATTACACACCATTTCCTGGCTTCATTCTTTATCAGATACATAATCAAACACGACACTGTACTGTAAGCAAATTTAATGGAACTTTTATGAAAGGAAAGATGAATTATCGCCCGAGACAACACGGCAACAATATAAATAGAAAAAAATAAACACTTTTATTACACACGTACCTTCATCCTTATCTCGAAGAAAATGAAAAACCACGTTTATTATAAAGACATTCAGCCACGTTTATATTTACAATGTACTGTATTTAATTATAACGTAGTAAAAAATGAGAACTGCGCACATTGAAATAGTAATGTATGAAATAAAGGATGAACATTTGCATTCATTTTTAAAATAAATAACCCCTTAAGGCTCTAATTTACTTATTTGTAATACAAGAATAATCGAAAATAAATATTTCTTGAATTTATTTAGCAATTGGTGGGAATCGAACAGCGACGTCAGTTCCGCTGTCGAGCGTCTACCCATCAACGCCACGACGCTAGTCTGTACAACAACAACAAAAATGGTCATTTATTTTATGAGAATGTCAGATGTAAGAAGGGGCTTAAAATTGTAATAAATTATTTTAGTTATTGTATTAAATATATTAAAAATAATTTATTTGAAATGATATGTTAAACGATTTTTAATTAATTTTTATTAGTCAGACGTACAAAGGTTCTAAAATTATTAAATTATTTTTATTTTTATTTATCGAAAACTTATTTTCACTTCATTTATGTTGATGCATCCTTAAAAATGTTGTAAATAATTTATTTATTAATTTCATATTTGTAGTCAGCTAGTTTTGTGCCACAATGAAAAAGAATGGGCGCTGTATATGAAATACTTTTAATTTTTAACATTTTCAAAATGCACTGAAAGCCTACTTAATTTATAAAAAATCATGGGTGCTGTATATGAAATACTTTTAATTTTTAACATTTTCTTTATATGGTAATTCACCTGTCGAGTTACTACGGTGTAGATAGCTCTTTCTGTCATTACTAATAACAGTCCTACCCGTAGACAATTGTCTAGTAACAGATGTGATGCACTGTATACGTATGGAAAATTGCGCTCCTTATAGAGACAAAGGATACACCTCCTTCCACTTCATTATTATGCAGTCTCCGCTCGTTGTGATGTAAATCCTTTTTTATATTAGCCACTTTCTAAGAACGGTTGTTCAAAACGAAAACCTTTGGCTTCTCTTTGCTCTTCTCTTTATTTTGGCCAAACAAAGTGCTTTTATGAGGGTTAATTTCTAATAGCAATGCTTTAGGGCTTGCTTTATGCAACAGGCGGAGTATAGCTAGACATGTTTGCCTTCGTAAAATACTGATTAGAACGCTGTCTTCCATGCATGAGGTCACGGATTCGACTACCAACAGGAGTGACATCCATTGCACTTTTTAAAATTAAAATAATGTTGTACATCTTCAAAACTTTTGATTTTCCTTTATTATGTTGAAATTAATGCCTACAATATCGTTAACACAAATTTATACATGTTTATATATCTATATGCCGGAGGTTCCCTGTTCGATTTTCAGAAGGGTCAAAATGTATGAAGGTGATTTTTCAATTTCATCTTTATTTACTCTCACCCTTGACGGTATATTAATAAAAAAACTGTCCACCGTGAATTCATGTAATTCAAGATCGATATAACATTGCGTCGATGTTACGTAGTGCCCTATGCACTATTTAGTGAAGATGAGAGGTTGAATGAATGTGTTTAATATATTTAATGTTAGTGTAGTGGTTGGAGCGTTTAATACTGTTCTAGACGTTCCGGGTTCAATTCCCAAGGGGGAACACAGAGATATTTTCTCACTTTTAAATTTATTTCATATTACCCTGATGCCAAAACAAATGAGCTTAACTTTTCAAATTAATGTTGAAGTTAACGTTAGATAAGGTTCAGATGAAAGAGAACACTTTTTTTTAAAATGCTATATCGTAAGGAAAATAAATGACACTCAAAATTACGATTTCAAATATAATGGTTAATAATTACAGATTGTCCGCCTCCGTAGTGTTATGATAATAACGCTCGGCTACCGTTCTGGAGGTCCCGGGTTCGATTTCCGGGGGGGGGTCAAATAAATATAAGTGATTTTTTCACTCTAATATTTATTCAATATTACTCTGGACTGGTACCTGAAGCGGGGGGCGATCACCTTTCCTTCGTGTGTTAACGATCCAGATAACACTCTGTTTGTATAATTTAGTGCCCTATGCACAATTGGGGTGCGGATAAGGGTTTGAATTTAATTTAATTGAATTGAATTACAGATTACTAATTGATAGCACTTTTTAGTTGAGATCTTTATTAACATCAATCCTTCGCTGACGATTCCATTACCAAATGAGTTGCCTAGTAATGAAGTAAGGATACACTTGGCTAAAAAAAGTTCGCCCGACTTGGGTCCTGCAATCAAAATCTACCAAAAATGCGGTTTTAGCAGACGGCTGCTTCTTAGAACAATGCAAGACAGGCGAGAGGAGAGTCGGCTCCTTCCGTTCTCATTAAACCCAGGAAGCGAACCCGAAACGGCAGCCTCCTAGACTCAGCAGACTACCACACGCCACCATATATGCGGTCAGTGACTTATATCCACCGGGGCTTAATATTTTCAACAATGCCCATTAAAACGAGACAAACTAACGAATTAGGGTGGTTTGTGGGGGCGAATGATACTCCCTTATTTTAAAACAAAGGAATGGGTATTTCGTTATTTTTAATTAGTTATTATTCCACACTTTTGTTATCTGTTAAATTATTATGACATGTTTTTTTTTATATTTTGGTACATACATACATAAGCAGTACCAAATTTCTTAAAACCCAGGTTACATTTGACGTTATTATATTTTTGCTTGTAACACCGATTTTGTATTGAAAAAATAAGTTTTGTTTTTTAATAAATATATGGTTTCAAAAAAATAGTTTTTGAAAGGCGAGGATTAAAAAAATGCATATAAATGTTTTCTGATATACTTATATTCTTAAAAACGAAAACATAAAATCATATGTTTTTTCTTTTAAAAGAAATTGGGCGTGAACTGACGTCCGACTCTCAGCGTTGCCGGCCACTAACTGAATTATTTTATTACGAGTAAGGCCTAAATTATAAAACTAACACCGATTAACATAACAAAAAAAAAATTAAAATGACAAAAAATACTTGAGTTACACAAATGAAAGTAACAATTTTACACATTAAATATAAATAAATTAATCTTTAAATAAATAAAAAAAATCTATGTAAAAACAAGTATTTTGATTAAATTTAAAACGTTTTTTTCTTACTTCGTACACATTTTGTAACAAAGTATGATCCATAGAAGAATGAAAAAACATTTATTTATTATTCATTTCAAAATTTCAACCCTTCCTTAGTTTGCATGTTTATACAGAGAGCCCTTAAAATGCACTGAAAGCCTACTTGATTTATAAAAAACGAAAACATGATTTTCGTGAGTTTTAATTGAGAGTATGGTTAAACTTCATTTAAATATTTGTCTCCCTCGCTGCACTTGAGTTACAAAGAAGAAAACCTCTATGCAATTATTGTAAAACGAGGACTAAGGAGATTATTTTCGGTTGTTTATCTACAACCGAAAATAAAGAACTTTTTCTCTACATATTGATCAGAAAATATATTTTTTTTGAAAGATATAGTTAGGTTCGTATTTATTTATAGATTGCACCGCTTCGTATATCTGTTGCCTATTTTCGAATGTATCAACTTTGCTTGTTGGCTATTTTCCAATATTGTTTACTTATTAATTATTAGGTGAGCTCGCTAGAAAAAATGTGTTTGCTTTAATTAGTTTATATTGTATTAATGTACTAAAATATGACTGTTCTATCGCGCAATTTGATTAATTTTTGCGTCTCATAAATCGTTTTTATATTAACTACGCTAATATAAAACTTTAAAAAACAAAAATTCACAGATTTTACGAAATATATTACATTGCACCGAATTAACGTATTTAACACTCTCCTTATCATTCATCGTTCACTTTGTGTAATACCAGTTAAAAACAATTAAATTAAAATAAATAAATAATTAAATCATTATTTCTCGGGCTACTGATTTCAGAATTCAATTTAATTTATTCAATAATAATAATTAAACAAACTTGGCAAACTTGATAAGAGTTTGGGAGGCATACGAAGTACATGGCCAAGCCAACTAAACCGTCTTTTCTTGACGACATGTCTGGGTGTGAGGGCATATCCAGACATCCATTTTCATTCGGTATAAAAAGGTACTTCGTCTCTGTTAAGATATCTATGCTACATATTTCTTCTTCTTACCCCTATTCGCACCCAATGGCCTAGAGGGCTCCGCATCATATAACAGTGTTATCTTGATCGTTAAATATCATACATGAGGGAAATGTGATTAGCCCTGCGCTTCATGTACTACTAATAATAATAATAAAAAAACCTTATCCGCACCTCAATGGTGCATAAACGCAGTGTTATCTTGATCGTGTTTACACATGAAGAAAAGACGATCAGCCCAGGGTAATATTGAAAAAATATTTCAGTGAAAAAATCACTTATACGAGTATTTATGTGATCCAACCCAGATATTAAACAATATTAATGTTATATTAACAATATTAAATGAATATTAGATTAAAAAACCACTTTTGTATTTTGCGTTTGTACATATTTATGTTTATATTATTATAGATTCCATAATAAAGTATGCATAATTATACGGAATTGCACGTTGTTATTTATTTGAGCGTAGAGTCAAGTCGGATACGAAAAAATAAAGGCTGCATACATTATTTTGTTTTATCAAAACGACTTTTAACGGATGACAGACGAGAGAATACCTACTTCGGCTAGAAATAATTATTTGGTTCTGTCTGCGACATATATTTGCAATTCAAAACGTGTGGAATATCAAATTCGGCAATGCGACGATTTGAAAGTAAAATGTACTATTATAAGACTTAAAAGCGTTTTTATTTGGTTTTTACACTTTTGGATGTGCTTTGTGTAGGAACGTATACAATTCGTCTGCACTGTGCTCTCAAGAGGACACTGCATACTCCAATCATGTCTACTGCACGAGAATCCTTCCTGAATAACGTTTTTTATTCATATCCTTCGGTCGTAAAAATCATCAAGCAAAACATTCATTCAGCTTTTAGAAGTGAATAAGAATGAATTTCATCAAAAATTTAAATACTTGCATAACGAAACTTGTATATATATTTTTGTTTGTTTGTTTTTGTTTTAGATCACTATATCTTACTTAATCATCTCACTTTATATTTAATAACGAAATTTAAAAGGAGTATAGCACCAATGACATATATATATAATATATATATATATATATATATATATATATATATATATATATATATATATATATATATATATATATATATATATATATATATATATATATATATATATATATATATATAAATATATATATATATATATATATATATATATATATATATACATATATATATATAAATATATATATATATTTATATATATATATATATATATATATATATATATATATATATATATATATATATATATATATATATATATATATATATATTATATATATATATATATATTATATATATATATATATAAAAAATATATATATATATATATATATATATATATATATATATATATATACACACGTGTATCGTTCGTTTGTTCATAATCTGAAATCTCGTTAAGTAATTCACCGATTGAATTTAAGAGATTAAAACCACGTTACATTTAAATACGCGCGTGTTTTTATGTATATAAATATAAAAGTTACTCTTTATTTGTTGAATTTTTTAGGTTCATAAAACCACATTTATAAAATACACATTAACGTGTAGAATATCATAGAAAAAAATTTATATTACGTTCAACATGGGTCGTTCATTTAACATACTTTTCCGAATTCTCGTATATCTATATATCTTCATATCCTATTTGACAATAGGGAATATTACTTACACACGTCTTGAGATGACCCTTCAATAGTTTCCTTCATCCACCCTCTAACCTCCCCTAAATAAACACAAGTGGCGGCGAACATAAAACAAATGTGTCCCCATCCTCAGAATACTGATGAACCCAATACAAGGGCAGAAGGGGTGGTTTTTAGCCGAAAACTTAGCTTGACGTGCTTTCAGAATTATCATATCAGGGTAAACTTAATTCTGAATTGAGGGCGCTTTTGTTTTAACCAATTTATATTAAATCTATTAAAAATGTAATATGTATATAAAATGCTTCTTGTCCCGGGTTCGTTCCCAAAGGGGAGGTCAAATAAATATATGTGAGTTTTCACTCTAATATTTATTCAATATTACCCTGGACTGGTACCTGAAGCTAAGGACTGACCACTTTTCCTTTGAGTGTTAACGATTAAGATAACACTGCGTTCATATTAATTTAATGCTCTATACGTCATCGGGTACGGCTGAGGATTTGAAGAGAAAATGCAATCTCAAGATTTTTCTAATGAAAGCGTTACCTTTGTTGTTTTATTCTCTGAAAAAGGAGTTCCTAAAATATACGTATGAACTATAGTTTAATATTAATCATATCTTAAAAACGCATTTTGGTAGATATTTTCGTATTTAATTCTAACGCATTCATGTGTAAAGTAAACAGAAAAGAAAAATATACTTATAAAGTTTTTTAAATGTTACCATAAATCTAAAGAAAAGGGACGTTTAAAAAAAATTAAAAAAACATTAGTAATTACATACAGCCCCCGGTACCTAAAATATTCATACCAGCTGCATTGTTCTAACCCTTACAACGATATTTTTTAAAAAAGTATGAAATAAAATAATACAGCGATCTCTTGGTCATGAATTTCATACAAATTTTGCATTAAAATAAAATAAAAAAATATACAAATTTGACCCCCTATTGAAGATCGAGCACGGGGATTTATTTTCTGAAACAAAGTCATACTAGGAGACGAATAATTGTATAAAATATGTAGAGTAACATATACATCATATATTTGTAAACTGTTCGCTTGTTAGTTTTTAATGAAACACAGTAGTACGTTATATGTATAGTATGTGAACAAATGGGAGGGAGTTTTTAAAATGATTGCAGTACAGGGAGCAGTTCATGCAATTTGCGTGTAATGACACTATTATGACGTTAAATGTGTAATGATGTCATCACTTCACTGAAATGTGATGTAAATGATGCGCAGCATAATTATTGCTCCATCATTTTCATGCTAAAAGCTTCTTGAAATCTTTTCAGGAAATATGTAGAAAAACAGAAAAAGCTTACTGCGAAAAATAATCATGTTAAGAGCTCAGTTTGAAACACACGTTCAAGTATAATATTTTTTTTAATGACCAGCGTTGCACATTAGATAAGATTTGAATGGTGAAGCTGAAGTCATTGGTTCGATTCCCGCCAGTGCTAGCAACAATTTTTTATCATTAAAATGTAACTTTGTTTTTAAATCATCATAAATATTTTATTTTAACTTAATTATAATGTCTACCGGTTTCGAAGCTAACCGGTAGACATTCAAATTAAGTTATTATAAAATATTCATAGTGATTTAAAACAAAGTAACATTTTAATTATAAAATGGAAAATCACAAAGTTAGTCCTCCAAGTATATTTTTTTTTATCATTTATGGGATCTTTAATAACTTCCGTTTCCTAGGCGTTTTTGATCGCTTTGGGCGGTTTTTACTGGTTTCTGTCCACTAAGTTTACTTCCAATTTGACTATGGAATACATAGTAATAAATCCATTGTCGTATGCCGTGCAAAAAATATTGGGCTGTAACAGCTCCAAATGGAACTCTAAATTATCAACGCATTCTTGTTTTTGATGGACGATGTTTCGAGCAGACGCGGTACTCACTTTGAACTATTTCGTGGACAAATCTGGATGCAAAATGATAAATGCACTATTTTCTGATATGTATATTTATGTTTATCTTGAGATATTTATAATTTTACTATTAAAGATTCCATTTTCGTATAATTTTTCTTGATGTTTATTTTGAGATTAAACTTTTAAATATTTCATTTATAACTATTTTTCTATTAAATATTCTATTTTATATTTGCATGAATAACCGTCGTGCATTCATTTGTGAAATACAACATTGCGAAGACTTCTCTTTGAGACTTTGATCAAGAACTCTTTTCTTAACGCGAGATGAAACGCTCATATAACTCATTTACTGGGCTTCTTAATTATTATTTACTAAAGCGATAAATTATTTTGGAAAACTCAAGTGAAAATATCATTTTACTTTTTCTCGACAAACCCAATAAAAATTCCTAAAGACATTTTTACGGTAGGAGATGTAATATAATAGTAGCGCCGTGTAATAAATTTTCCGAAAGAATTCAGCGGAGCTTAATCAAAAGTGTATAACGTCCGCTAATTAACCGAGTAGAAACTCTTTGGAACATTTTTTTTATTTTGATTGAGTCATAACACTTTAAATTCCAGCGTGGGAAATTAATGTTGCCATACCTTGTCTCCTTTCTTCCATTTTTCCGTTAAATTAAACCCCACGCACGTCATAAGGGGTGGATAGGGGAGGCCGGCGATTGTTGTGTAGGCACAGCTAGGAATGAAGCGAATAATGCTCAGGGGGGTAGGTACCCTAGCCGAGACTTAACTACTGATCATTCCTAGGTACAGCTGATTGTTATTATTTTAATTTTTTTTTTAAACTGTGTTAATAAAATTGATATTTCAACTTATGCAGAAAAATAAAAGTAAAATGAGGGTATTTTTTACTAGAATCCTTTTTATTTTATTTATATTAAAGATGTCCCAAATTGAGAATATTATTGAAATATCATCCGTACTGTGAATAATCCAGTGTTTGATGGAATAAATACTGATAATAAAATATTTAATTTATCTACATTCTAAACTTTGAGGTGAATTGCAAAATCCTCTAAGATCGTTATATAACAAACAATGAAAAAAATTAAATTAAAATATATAAATTTTATAATTTTTTAAAAATAACATACTAAATCAGTTAAAGTGAAATTTAAGTTACCAAATATATGCATGCACAAATATATACATACACATACACAAATATATACATACATACACAAATATATACATACACACACGCACGCAAATAATAAATACAAGTAAGTAAGAACATAAATTATAATGTGGTGTCTTAAATAACGCCGATGATAAAATAAAGAAACACATTTAGAATTAATTCAGCATCCAAATTGTCCCTGATTTATTTAACAAATTGATAATCAAACATTTCCGTTGTGTCTTTAAAATACAAGTCATTCCTTGAGATAGCTTTTAGCTTGCTATCATGCTAAAAACCAAATTTAAAAATAACTAGTACTCATTATATCCACAAATAAAATTACATTAAATATTAAATTTTGTTATATGGCAATGACAGTATACTGAATGATGTTTTCTTGTTTCATCGCTTTTTTAACTTGATAACGAAATTGCGTTTATTTTTCGAACTGGTAATATGGTAAGAGAAAAGATACGAGAATAATATGAAGAAAATAACCATCAGCGGAGCGGAAAACTTGGAATAACTGACACCACCCTTACAGCTTCCTATTTTTCACACCCTTCCTTGTACCCATAATTACTCGCCTGGAAGTATTTGGTTTCATTAGCAATTTTTCACTCTAGAGCTACTAAAAAATATGCATCGTAAAATTAATTTTTATTTTTAATCTCAACAATCAGCTTTACTCGTATCATACCCATAAAAATGTTAACCAACTGGGTAAATTAAAAATTTAACTATTTTTTTCTTATGAGCAAGATTTTCACTTCACGAGAAATTTCTTTCACCCTTAAATATTATAAGTATTTTACAATTTACAATGTACAAGTACATTAATATTAAAACTATTTAATTTTCTCATAAAATACATAATTATATATTGTTTCGATTAATCTGATAGTATTATGTAAAATAAGGATATATTTATGTTGCAACAATATATCTATCATGTAATATGACGTATAGAGATGTCACTTTTATTAAACCATTGCACCCATATTTATACTGGTACATGAAGTAATATTTCACAATAATTATTTTATTCTGAATTGACAAAAATAAGCAATACACCATAATTTCTATCTCATATACTCAAAACATAATTACATCATATTTAAAACATTTTGAGTGTGTCCAGATACTTGTTCACAAAATCTGGATTATCTCCAATTACAGGAGTTATTTTCATATTATTTTTTGACATCTCATCAAAGATGAAGAAGAATTATGGAAGTCTGGGCATTTACGGGGCTGATGTCTCTAGTGAAGTTCTAGTGATTCAAGAACAAGGTTTCTAAATTGGTTCATATATATAGAACTTCCAAGAATTTGAGTAGTGTAGTTGTCAATAATGGGTAGAATTGGTGAATGTTACACGTGTGTAAAGTGATCACTTAAACCAGCCTATGACGGTCGTCAGCCCCGTAAATGCCCAGACTTCCATATTCTTCTTCATCTTTGATGAGATGTCAAAAAATAATACATCATATTTAATGAAAAAGTGAATAAATATGATTTTTGATATGATAAATAATTTTTAATCATTAATAAATCACATGGCAAAGCTACATCCTGCCCCTTCATAAAATTTCATTGATATTTGCGTTAATTGAACACTGTCTGAAACAATTCGACTTTTCGATCTTATTTTTCATTTATGTGGAAGAGGATTATAAACTCAGCATGTGACATATTTCGATCATTTTTACATTAATTTTATAAAATCACCCTATAAATTAAGTTTCTTTATTATGTTTTTATTAATTTATTTAATATTCAAATAAAGTAAATTAATCATTTAACACAAATGTGATACCACAAAGGAGAAATTTTTGGTATTTTTTATTCAAACCACGATTTTTTTCTAACAAGACAACAAGTGTTTTTCAAGAAACTCGATGTGATTTGTTGTACGGCGCCTGTTCGTAGATTGTATAGAAGAAATATATGTATTTAAATGTTGGTATGTTTTCAACGGAATAGAACCAGCATTCCCTAGTGCATTTACACATATTTATACAAGTCGCCTACTGTTGTATTGAGTGTTCCAAAGGGTGGAGGGTGCTCACATTAAAAAGTTGAAAGGGAAGAGAAAGGGGAAGCGAAGACGCTCAGTGTAATTAGAAAATGTAAAAGAGTCTGGGGAAGAAGGCGGCCGGATATATGTTTTATTGATGGGTCTACGTTTTTTCTTTAGCCCGCTCTTCCGAGATTGATTTACGCCGTTTGCTTCTCGGGCCATATCTCATTGTTTTAAACTGCCTAAGAAAGGCAACTTCCTGAAGTAAATTTTAACAACTCATTAAATATTTGGAAATTCCTGGGGTTTCAAATATTTTCAGATCCGTCTTAGTATCAGATTTTTCCCACTGAGTTTGTATGGAACAATTTTTAATTAAAATGGAAAATTTACAAATAATATAAAGTTTTAATTGAATTTCGCCGGCCACATACTTCCCGGGAATCATTTTTAAAGTGTGTTGTAATCTTTCAAAATGTTTCCCAGTTAAATGTTTCGGATATTTTAAAGCACTTTAGAAAATTTAAAACCCACTCAAATTATTAATTATCTTAACAATCGTGAAAAATTCAACTTAATTAAAACTTTGTTGGCTGGTATTTTTCAAATGAGTATCTATATGAGTATATATATATATATATATATATATATATATATATATATATATATATATATATGTATATATATATATATATATATTTATATATATATATATATATATATATATATGTATATATATATATATATATATATATATATTTATATATATATATATATATATATATATATATATATATATATATATATATATATATTTATATGTGAATGTATTTGTATGTGTGGTTAACAAAAAACATAAATATTGTACAAGTTCATATAAATCCCTAACTTTATTTTTGTTTACAATATTAATTTACATCCATTCATTAAAAAAAATATATTGTTTTATAGGTTACAGACTATCGTTTTATGGTTTATAATTTTATTTATTTTTTATTATCAAAAATATTCATCCGCTCTTCTTAACAATTAAGAAAAAATTAAGTGAAAAATGATTTATTTTTCTTGAAAAACATCCTTAAGATGGTTCCTGTAATAGTGATCAAAATGTCAGGAGGGAAAAATTATATTTCCATTATCGAATGAAGATATATGTATGATTATTCAAATAAAAGTGACTGTAAATCTTTGTTTTTTTTTTTGTGGAGTGATAAATAAAAACAGGTTGTTCGTACACGATCAACCCCAATATACTACCAACCCACCTTGCAGCGTCTCGACGGATGCCCAAGACTGGTTTCTCCACATTCAAGTGACTCGAGTAGATTGAAGCTACGGGGAAATAGAAATGGGTGGCGCGGGGTGGATAGGGCCGCTCGCTCAAGAAAAGCCTTGATTGCTTTTTTAATTAGTTTTTTTACCCACCCTCTACCGACCCACCCTCCCGCGTGTAGGTACCTACACACACATACACGTCGACACACAACCGGGCAACGCACACCTTTACAGAAAGTTTCTCCGGAGTTCCCGAGCGAAGGTAAGGAAAGAGTATTAGATAAATACCCACCCACTTCACAGATTACGCGTGTGCGCATTACTTTTGAACATCTTTAAAATTAGATGAAAAGTCTTCATTCAATTCAATTTTACATAATATATGAAAGTTATATGTATCATCCCATTATTTAGCAATATATATTTATATATATATATAAATATATATATATATATATATATAAATATATATATTTATATAAATATAGATATATATATATATATATATATATATATATATATATATATATATATATATATATATATATATATATATATATATATATATATATATATATATATATATATATATATATATATATATATATATATATATATATATATATATATATATATATATAAATATATGTATAAGAAACCGCCTCCGTAGTGTAATGGTCAACACGCTTGGCTACCGTTCTGGAGGTCCCGGGTTCGATTCCCAGGGAGGATAAAACAAATGTAAGTGATTTTTTCACTGTAATATTTATTCAATATTACCCTGGACTGGTACCTGAAGCGGAGGGCTGATCACCTTTCCTTCATGTGTTAACGATCAAGAAAACACTGCGTTTATATGACATAGTGCCCTATGCACCATTGGGGTGCGGATAAGGGTTTTATTATATATAAGAAACAGCTCCTACCATTGTGCGGAAAGCTTCGAAACACGTTTCACTATAGATTTTAAGAAATAGTGGTATTTACTAATTTAAGTTTTAAATTAAAAATGGATAAAATTCACCACAAAGTGACTGCCGAATAAATTGATGAAAATATTAATATTATTTATAGTATCAGAGACTAAATTATTCACCCTGCGGATGAAATGCCAATTTTTTTTTAAATATCTCAACATGATGTGTAACAAGTTTACCTTACGGGTGGGCGGAAATATCTAAATAAGATCATTGCATAAATAAATGTTAACAAAAAAAAATCAAATATGGATGTCCAATAATGGGCAGAATGGTGAACGTTACACAAGAGTATAAAGTGATTGCTTAAGGCAGCCAATGCAAGGTCATAATCCCTGAGATGTTCAAACTTCCATATATATGCTTCACTACAAGTTGAGACGCTTAAAAAATCATTTTATATATTTACAATATTTTTGATCTGATCTGATCACCTTTCCTTCATGTGTTGACGATCAAGATAACACTGCGTTTATATGATGCAGTGCCCTATGCACCATTGGGGTGCGGATAAGGGTTTGAATTGAATTACAGATTAATAATTGATGGCATTTTTTAAGTTAAGGTGTTTTTTAACATCAATCCTTCGCTGACGATTCCGTTACCAAATGAGTTCCCTAGTAATGAAGTAAGGATACACTTGGCTTAAAAAAGTTCGATATTTAATATTTCTTTCTACATACTCAATTAACTTGCATAGTAATAACAGTCTAGATATTATGCATACATCTAGATCTGAGCGATTCTTGATGTAGCAATACTTATTACATCCATACAGAATTATACACATCACACTGGTAAAACTCCGCCGACAATTTGCATAGATCTGTCCTTACATATCACTCCCTGCCCCAACCCCTCCCCATCCCTGTCATCTCCCTCTAATCTCGCGAGATATCGACGATTCTTCTCCGTTATACTAACGTAATCGCAATAATCCGAGGAAAAAAATTAAGTTTTGATGTAGGTACTTTATTCATAGAGTTTTTTAAACAGTTGACCATTCATTTAAGATGTCGTTAATATGATCCGGTTTTGTTTTTAACTACGGCAGAAAATAAACATGGTTCTTATTTTTTAATATCTGCCATGATGTCTCCTTTTTGAATAATTTTAAAACTTTTTAAAGAAAAAAAAATTGCATTTTATCAAATCACATAATAACTTCATTCATAAATAAATTACAATATATTTTAATTTTTCTTTAAAATACCTTAAAAATATATTCCGAAAGAATTAGTGACAATAAAAGTAGTTACAATTCGGCTCAGTTTAGTACTTGTCCGCCACCGTAGTGTAATGGTCAGTACGCTCGGCTACCGTACTGGAGGTCCCGGGCTCGATTCTTAGGGGGGGGGGGGTTAAATAAATATAAGTGATTTTTCACTGTTATATTTATTCAATATTACCTTGGACTGGTACCCGAAGCGGAGGGCTGATTTTTCATTTGTTAACAATCAAGATAACACTGCGTTTATATGATGCATTGCTTTATGCACCATCGGGTACGGATAAGGGTTTGAAGTTGAAAAACTAAAAAATACGATATTAAACAAATATATCAATAAAAATATTATTTATTGATTCTGCATTAATTTTGTTGAATAATATGTCGATTTTTTTTAAATTAAACACTTTTTATTACTTCTATATTTAACTGAATACTTTTTTTTTGCTCGTTAGTTTGTGTAATCACCTGTCTATGAAAACACCTGTAGTTTTCGCAACTAGTCGTGTGTAATGAAATAAATCTCAAGTAGTGGTATTATGCATATATTTAATTTTTATATTAATATTGATAAATATTTCGAATACAGCGTTTTCTTGGTCAGCTATGGTTACGTTGGTACCTCAATCCAGTAGGAGTTAATATAATTCAAGCAATTGTGTGTCCTCTTTTTTTCATTTTGAAAGCAATCAACCTCTTGAAGTTTTATAAACCTTTTTAAGGCATCAGTTGTAATAATAATCCATTTTAATTTTATCCGCCACGGGTTCACATGAACCGCGAATAAGCCAAATTTTAATTTTAAAAAATTTGGTTAACCCTCGATAACGATAAACGATATACGATAACTACCGTTCTGGGTCTAGTGGACCCTTACGTAAATTATGCTTTTTTTCTTGTAACACTCGAGTTTTTTGTATATTATTATCTCTTTTGATTTAATATTACATGAAAAGCCTAACACATTAACTTCCAGTGTCAGCCACCGGTGGACGACACAAGGCATTATACTTGCGTCACGTCGGCCACCGGAGGCTGACACTTTGTACCTTATATTGTCATATAAAGTCTTCTTTTTTTCTTTTTCTTTTTTTTGATGGCTTTTCACCCTTCTTGGGTGTTATAGCCAAGTCATATAAAGTCAATATAAGGTCCAAAGAGTCAGCCTGCGGTGGCCAATGAGACGCAATTAAAATTACTAGTGTCGGCCACCGGTGGCTGACACTGGCAATCAATGTGTTAAATAAACTCAACATCAACTTCAGACCGGGTCCGTTGGACCTGCTTGCTAGACAGAGGGTTAAATAATATACACGTACTGGTATATACCTTAAGATACTTTGCAAATACGAAGCAATTCACTTGCAGGGAATATTTTTGTCTCAAGAATTTACAATGCTATGGACTGGTAGTCGGCACAAATGATCACAATATTCCTTACCCTTAAATTGCATCGTCTCTGTGAGATATCAACATCTTGGTGAAGATCTCTTAAGGGATAAATCCAGTATTTATGTACCAACAAAGTTTTCAATAAATTTAAAAAATATGAGATTTTGAATAAAAAGAACACTTTTTTATGTACTATTAGAATAGAAGAACAAAATTAGAGAAATTACCAAAAATTATAAATGGTTGGTTCTCATCGATGAATTATTTTGTATAAATATATACCAGAAATAGGTATTAAATATTATAGTCTTTTTTTCTAATTATATTTTTGTAAACTCAAACTTGAAACCTCATGAGATTTATGATAAATGTAAGAGCTCCAAAAAATCGAAGAGTGTGGTAGAATGGTGAATGTTACACGTGTGTAAAGTTATCACAAAATCAGCCTATGAGAGGTGTCATAAGCTCTGTAAATGCCCAAACCGCCATATTTTTCCTCGTCTATGTTGAGATATCAAAACGAATTTTATGTTTTTCTCCTATAAAATCTTATTCAAGTAAACGAGTATTCTAACGTTGTAATTCAAACATTTATATTTTTGGTATGTTTCTGTGTGGCTAAACATATATAACACACACATATATGTACGTGAATATAACAATGATCTTAATTTACAATTCTAATTTACGTTGAAAAGTGCCCGTAACTAACTAACGAGTATTTTCATCACTTATCAATCATTCCACTCACTGACATACTACATTACCTTTCTAAGTACAACACATACAGGGATATCAGAAATAAGATTGAAAAACGAATTTATAAAAAAAGACTGATTACTCATTTTTACAATTCAAATAAAAACATCTAGTTTGAAATAACAGATGAGGAATGAAGAAAAAAAAAATACACCCAAACCATTAAAAAAAAAATTTTAGCAACCACCAATAATTTATTTATTTTTACATTTTTTTTTCAGTTGTGAATAAAGTCTTTTTAATATGATTTTACTTTCTATTAACATTATATCTGTAGAAAGCTCGCATTTCCAAGATGTTTGATATTACAACCCTTGTGAAGCAATGAAATTATCAAAAATTTATTAAACGACATTGCAATAAAAATATTGTGATTAATGCTAAGTGGCAGCATAAGTCAAGAAACACGTTGTCCGCCATGAGCAATGTTTAGTATTGCGTGTGTTGCTTGTATTTTCAACATATTTCGCAGCCATTATGGTGAACAACATGACCTAACTATCACAGATAGATATATAAAAAATAAAATTTGAAAGTAATTCTTGAACAACTTTATAAGATTTAAGAATTTTAACAAAAGAATATTGACATTTTTTGTATATTGATTGCTCTCATCTCATTACACATGCAAATATATAAGATAAATTTCGTGGGAATAGGTACATATTATTTGAGAAGATGTATAATATATTTTTTTACCACTTAATTTTCGTAACTGAGAAATTTGAATGTGCATTTTTATTGTAATGGTTTTCAGCACGCGGTATTTTAACAGCAAATAAAAAACTAATGAAATTCACATTCCCGTTTGAAGATATCAGACAGCAAAAAATTTAAAAAAATAACTAATTAAAACTGTAAAATGAACTGTAACTGCATTACCAAAAGCGTCTACTTTTGGTTGGTCAACCTTTTGATAGAATCTAATAAATTAAAAAATCCACACAAATATTAATAACCAATAGAGCAACCACCCAGTACTTACAAATAACACACATTGTTTCCCTAAAAAGGTGTTGTGAATAATAATTGATCAAATCTTCAGATAAAATAAAGGTAATATGTTAAGATTGATTCTTCTTTGATTCTAAAAATGGCTCACAAAACAAACAGTGTAGTAAAAAGTGACAATACATTTTTACACAAAAATTCAATGGTCATGTGTTGAAACTGAACTTTTTATAAAATAGGTCCTGAATAAATAACCCGTGTTTATGTAAATTCACAAAAATCTGTCTGTCAGTTGAAGGTAATCTACCGAAAAGATCAACATGAAGATAAAGAGTACAATGATTTAGGGAAGAATGATTTCTATATATTTACTAACTATTTTTTAACAAATAAAAAACGAGAAAATATATTTTTATTTGTATTGATATTTCTACACAAGCATATATGATATATTTTCGTTGATACTTTCATTAGCTGGTAAGCACTTTATCATTTTATACACTTTGTAACGTTCACCTTCTAATCAACAAAGTCATATTTTAAAAAATTTATGTTTATAAGTATAAATAGCGTTTATATTTTAGAAATATATGTTAAAATTACCTGATAACAGTGACTATTGTTTTAATAATAGTATAATCATTCATTTATCAACATTTGTCAATTTTTAAAGCTGAAAATGAAATGCAAACAGTCACTTAACTTTTTTTAACATTATACGATCCAATTGATAGAGTCGTTAGTTTTTTAGATTGCCTAACAAAATTAAATAATTCTACCGTAAGAACATTATATTAATATTATTCGATACGCATATTCCTTTCTACTCACATCTTATTTTTTTAAATTTGAAAATCTTATATGTGCTTGCTACCCTTTGTTTAACACTGTCACCAATAATTATATCCTATTACTATTTTTTACTTTGTTGTGTTTTTAAGGTTGGCACCCATAAATTGCCAGGGCTATTATGATGCATAATAAAAACATACATTTTTTCAGCCTTCAATCCTAGCTTACAGTTTTATAACGCAGGAAAAGTTTATCCATGAAATAATGAGAGCTCTCGTATGTTTAATCCCGAGTCGTGATAATCTTGTATTATCTTAAGATTACATCATAAGTGCAACCAAGAACATTGTGGCATTTACGACTAACATAATATGGGAACTATAATATTACATATAAAATATGCACCGTTCTGCAATACCTGCATGGTAATTTCATATGTAAAGTCGTGACAACGGTTTATTCCGCAACAAAGTGTGCAGAATGTTGCGTTTTATCAATATTTAATCATATGCATTATTCCGCTTTCCATTTTTATAGGCAAAATTTATATGAAAATGTAAATTTTATTCAAGTGCACATTACGCAGAAATCACAAATTTCTCACTATTAATTAATTGAAATAAGTTAAGGACTTACGTACATACAAGTATATACCATTCAATGAAGTATTTTTTTTTTCACAGTATTTTGACAATATCTAAATATTTGTTCACAAATGATGCATTACACCCTATTTACGAGCTATTCAGATCAAGATATTAATTGATGTCACAAAAAAGGTAGAGAAAAAATTGATGAAATAGACGTGTAAATTTATGTATTTATAGGGCTTCTGATCTATCGTTGGTGGGTTTAATTGATCGCTTTATGAGGATCACAGAACTTGCGAAAAGTTTTACATATATACAATGTTTCAAGTGGCATTACAATGTTCAATCATGTCACGTCCATAAACATATTCGCTGTTAAAAATCAATGATACAAATCAAACAAATCTGAAAGGGCATTTTGTAAACCATAAAAATAAATGTAAATTTTCGCTTTCTACATTTTATTTTTATATTGGAGACTTTAGTAGCCTTCAAAGAATTCAATAAAAGTGGCATTCCCATAATTTGTGTTTGTATGATGAAATTAGGAGTTATGTTTTCACCGGATGCCGAAATACCCAACTATAGTAGATAGATCATTTGATATGATGATATGTTGATATCATTTTTCATGCGAAGCGTCTTCGATTCACCTATTACTTAAAATAATGCCATTGTTCCTAGAATTTCGCTCGCTTCAATCGGCAACGTATTGTACGTAAAAGCTCCCATGTTTAAAACTGTGAAATGTTTTAATGACATATGCATTAACATGATTTCGACATGCCTTCATAAATACAGTGATTTTTGCTTATTTTTGAAAGGGATCGACATGATTCGTTTATATGTAAGGAAAATAACAACATGACTGATTTGTTCGTATACATTTTTGAAACTTTTTCCTGTGCACAAATGTTACAGATTATTAAAAGGCAGAAGCTTCCTAGCGTAATAAAATAATATAATTTATTATTTTATCATTCAAGCTTCAATATTCTCAATAACAATAAAAAATAAAACAAAAGTATTTTTACAACATATTAAGTGTATCCAAATACTTGTTCACAAATCTGGATTATCTCCAATTGTACGAGTTATTTTTCATATAAGCCCCGTAAATGCCCAGACTTCCATATTGTTATTCATCTATGCTGAGATGTCACAAAATAATATGAATTTTTCTCGGCAATAGTTTATATAAAGTTAATCCATGATACAAAATTCCCTGTTTTTTATGGAACCAAAAAAGCTGTCACAAATCAAAATAAATTAAGTGCGATCATTAATCGTGTTTTGAGTTTTAATATTGTAATAATAAGTGAATATCATCACTAAATACTTGTGTGTACAGTTCCTTGCATTCCGCTCCCAAAATACTTAATTACATCCTCCGAGGCTTAAGGTTGTGTAATGGTTAGCGCGTTTAGCTACCGTACTGGAGGTCCCGGGTTCGATTTCCGAGGGAGTGAAAATATTTATCAGTGATTTTACACTGGAAGCGCAGGAGTGATCACCTTGCCTTCACATAAGTAAGGATGAAGACAACACTGCGACAATACAATGCAGTGCCCTATGCACCATTGAGTTCGGATAAGAGTTAAAAGAAGAAAGAAGAAAATATAGTTTAAGATTTTTAGCACCTTTGAATCTGTGAGCGAGTCTGGATAAACGATACCGCATTAAAAAACTATTTTATTAAAATTGAACACTTGAATATACCACTTTAATGAATTTTATTTTATTTACGACTAGTTTCGAAAACATCTGTAAACTAGTCGTAAATAAAATAAAACTCATTAAAGTGGTATATTCAAGTGTTTAATTTTAATAAAATAATCATGTCATTCCACAAAGTTAATGCCAAATCAATAAATAATATTATTCTTTCTACTATGGTAGTTTTTACATCTTTTGAATTATCACTTGTGACTTTCAAAGAATTACAATTCTTCAGGTAATGTTAGCATACGAAGTAAACCTAGGTTTATTCGGATTAACTTAGTATTACCCAATGCTATAGGGAAAACTGACAAAAATAAAATTGAATTCGCAGTTTACCCGTGTACATTTAGGTCTACCCAATGCCGATTGGATTATATTTGAAAAACATAGTCATCTTAAGTATAGAGTCAGGACAAAGGAATATCTAAACAAAATATTTGAATTTATACGTTTTATTATTAAAAAATCATAAAAAAGTACCAAATATATTGTATATTAAATTTAAAAAACCTAACCTATTCTAACCTTACATTACCCGGCCAGTGTTGGGTGGACCTACATAGATGGGTTAAAAGTAAATTCCAATTTATTTTTGTCAGCTTTCGAACATTACCCAACAGGATTAAGTAATGCTAAGTTAAACCGGATCAACTTAGGTTTACTTCGTTTTCTAGCATTACCCGTGTACATTACATGTACCAACATATTGGTTATTTCAACAACTGCTTTCGAAATGCCGAATCAATAAATAATATTAAAAAAACTATTCTCGATAGCATGTATGCAAAGTAGTTGAAGCAAATAGCTACCAAGAACCAAAACGCGATACATAATCTTTCTTATGAATGACCCGGGAAACAACACTAATTTCCACCGGCGAACAATTGAATTACCTTTTGGAGCGAGATTAAGTACAGTTTTAGCTAAATGTATGTAATCGGACTCACCACAATTTGGGTTGAACTATCTGCTTGAAGATAATGCATATAGTATATAAGAGTACATTGTATAATTTATAATTTAATGAAATTTACAAAGCGTTCTAGTTCCAACCCTTATGTATGGAAGCGAAGCATGGAGTTGGCAAAAGAAGGATGAAAGCAGACTGAATGCAGTCGAAATGCGATCCCTCAGACGAATGTGTGGCAAAACGACGTTTGATAGATGTTCGAATGATGAAATAAGGAAAGAATGTAAGGCTGAGATAAGCATTATCGATAAAATTAAGAAAGGTGTGTTGAGATGGTTTGGACATGTGGAGCATATGAGTGAAGAAAGAACGGTTAAACAAATTTATGAGGCGAACGAAGATGGAAAAAGAAGCAGAGGACGACCGAGGAAAACTTGGCACAATCATTTATGTCAAATACTTGAAAGCGGCCGGGTCAGGAGTCGTAATAATCGTCGGGTATGTACGAGGAGATGCATGAATGTAGAAGAGGCAAAGAATGTTTGCAAAGACAGAGTGGTGTGGCGTTCGATTCTCTCTGCCTACCCCTGCGGGGAAGCGGCGTGATGGTTAGTTAGTTAGTTACTTTAGTTAGTTATTATACTTGTTATAGGCTGCTTTAAGTGATCACTTCATGTACACTTTGTGCACTATAACCATTGATAAAAAATCCTTTAACCACTCTCATTAATTCCTCTCCTTTCCTTTCCCTTCCAGCAAATTCTATTTATATACCATACCCTTACCCTCTTATTCTCTTCCTCACACACACAATCCCACTCTTTTTTATATATTTTTTTAACTCTTTTTTTCATGTTTTCAATAGTTATTACAACATAAATGTGGAATTGTTTTATTGGCTTTATTTTTATTAATGTTAATTTTTTCGTTAATGTAATCTAATGTTTATAATTGTTAATGTAACTATTTTTTATTAAAAACTTTTTAAATGTAAAGTTGTAAAATTCCCGAATTATTAAAATAAAATGAAAATAAAATACAATAAAATAACCATACTGCTCAAATTTTGGATGTTGTATTAATGTTTCAATTTACGCCTTTCTCATGCAAGCTCACATTTTATATATTTTACGTCAATTTACACAATAAATCAATAAGTAAATGCTGTCTACCTCAATACAGGTATTCACTTTACTTAGTGGGGATAGACGGTGTCTAATAGTTTTGCTTATTATTTTACAACATTTTGAGTGTGTCCAAATACTTGTTCACAAAATCTGGATTATCTCCAATTACAGGAGTTATTTTCATATTATTTTTTGACATCTCATCAAAGATGAAGAAGAATATGGAAGTCTGGGCATCTTTGATGAGATGTCAAAAAATAATATGAAAATAACTCCTGTAATTGGAGATAATCCAGATTTTGTGAACAAGTATTTGGACACACTCAAAATGTTGTAAATAAATTATCTGGTCAAATTATAAGCTTAATAATAAAAATGAAAATGGTATTTTCTGGCGTTTCTCATGTGTGTGATTATAATCCGGGATTCGGATCTCACATACTAATATAAGAGTTTCTGCTTCATAAAAAGCTTCTTTACATCTCACCAATAGATGTCTCTAGTGAAGTTTTAGTGATTCATGAACAAGGTTTCTAAATTGGTTCATATATATAGAACTTCCAAGAATTTGAGTAGTGTGGTTGTCAATAATGGGTAGAATTGGTGAATGTTAGAAAGTGATCACTCAAACCAGCCTATGACGGTCGTAAGCCCCGTAAATGCCCAGACTTCCATATTCTTCTTCATCTTTGATGAGATGTCAAAAAATAATATTAAAAAAAAAAAATAATAATAATAATACTTATTATTTTAATTTAATTTTACTCAGTTGTATAAGATATCCATTTTCACTGCGAACATTTTTTTTGTATTATTTACTTTAATTAACCCCGATTTTCATGATTAAGCTGGACTGAGTAGGTACATCGATATTTAATTTGATCGATATTCGTGATATTAGTAATATTCTGTCATATATTTTCATTGAATCGAAACGAAAACGCGATGGCTTTTTTAGTTGATTAACAGAGCGAACACAGCAGTAACAAAAAACGCTCTAAGAGTGTCAGATATGAAGACTTTAAGGAGCATATCTGGCAAGAGTCTACTAGATTGAACAAGGAATACCAGGATAAAAGAAATATACGAAATCCAAGACGTCATAAGGTGGGGAAGACAACGAAGAAGACAATGGTATGCGCATGTGAGAAGAATGGAACCATCCACATTGCACTGCACGGCCAACCCCAAGGTAGACGACTTCTGGGCAGACCACCAAAGAGATGTATTGACAACATTTTGAGTGTGTCCAAATACTTGTTCACAAATCTGGATTATCTCCAATTATAGGAGTATTTTTCATGTTATTTTTTGACATCTCTTCAAAGATGAAGAAGAATATGGAAGTCTGGGCATTTATGGCGCTGACGACCGTAAATGCCCAGACTTCCGTATTCTTCTTCATCTTTGATGAGATGTCAAAAAATAACCTATATGTATTGACAGCTAGAAATCATCATTGTAGAAGGGTAATCCCTCTTAAAAACAGGCCACAAGGCCTACACAAAGCACTAGAAGCAGAAGAAGAAATGATTCACTATATCGTGCTTTCTAGTTTCTTGTATCTCATCCGCAGAACACAAACGGCGGCCATCATTACTGCATGTACACGGTTAGATTAATACACCCGGTTGTTATTTTGCCTAATTATTTATGTAGAATCATTAGTCCTCTTTACGGAACACACGCGTACATTTAGTGACTACATCAGTCAAGTACTTGTCAGGGAACATGTTGAATGATGGCCTGAGATTTTCCTACAAACTAACGGTGACGATTTAAATATGTCGGCGCGACAGCCGGAGCGTGAAGATGCATATCAGCATAAATAAAAAACGTGTTACCCAAAAATGTTCTTACGTCGAAATAATTAACGTAATTGTCAACCACGCGATCTTTGTCATGCACTCGCCTCGCGAGCTAATTTATTTCCTGAGATAATATGCCGCTGCAAAACGGTTAAACGATCTAATGCTATGCGACATGGCTGGCTGTGCAGATAATGCATTTACAGAGTGTGAAATATGTAAAACTAATTAATAGAGTCGGACAGTTAAATCATTTAGTTATTTACGCTCAGTGCCCGTGAAAATCAATAGAAACGCTTTAAAAATAAACGAAACATACCAAAATACTGTTGACAAAATATATTGACATGATGATTAAGCAGCAGGACTCCAATCCCGAAGGATTATTATTTTTCCTGAAAACGGTTATACACAAATAATTTTTATTAACATTATTTTTGACATCTCAACATAGATGAAAAATAATAAAGAAATCTTCTTGAAAAATACTTAATATTACTATCAATGCATTTAATCATTTCAATGATTTAATTTCCTGAAAAAAAGTTTTCTGACATACGTAGTTTTTATAGCAATATTTTCATTTATCAAAGTGCAACTTACCTCAGAAAATATGTCATATTTTAAAAGTTATTATTATTTCCCATCTTATATTGCGTACAAATAAATAATTGAAAGTCGGTTGTGAATATTAAAAATATACAGCCATGTTTCACTGAGTTAAATCTCGCGTTTTCCCACCCTCGAAGATCTAAAACTCGAATCAAATAAAAAACAATTATTCGAATAATCCCGATCTCAAAGGCCGCATAATTCTTAGCGTTATCTAATTCGCTGTTCGGGGGAGGTCGTTTATCCCCTACCATATAACACAATATACTGGATAATAAAGAAAAGGTATAATAAATACAATTCAGTGTCGCAGCGGAAGGACACCCCCGGGCCTAAAGCTCGCGGTAAATTACACTCAAAGACAAAAGATATACGACACCTGTGGTACTTAGTACCGTGCTTTGGTTTTTGCCAAGCGTTACTCCTATATGCCAAGTTATGCGAGATCATTTCTAAAAATCTATTCATGAACCTTTATGTATGTATGTTTGTATGTATGTGTATATATATATATATATATATATATATATATATATATATATATATATATATATATATATATATATAACGTGGTAATATTTTCCTTCGTAAATTGGGTGTTAATTATATGTAAAGTGGGTGTATAATTATAAAATAAACAATGTGTTGCTTTGTAATTAAAGTTTATTCTTACTTTATCTTTATAATAATTTTCTATCTGTCTATCTGATTCTGACAGTTCAGAATATTATATTTTTTCTAACTGATGTCTTTTGTTTTATTCAGTGCGACGCATGCGACATCTGGTGGTAGAGCTGTTTTATGTAGGTACTATTTGTAAGTACTTAATAAAATGTATAGGTAGGTGTTTAAATAAGTTTTATAGAAGTATTGACATTTACAGGGCTAGGGTAAATGTTTTAATTTTTGAAAACTTGAAAAATACCCACTATTTCAACGAAGCACACAAAACTAAAGAAATAACTATGATAAACGTTGTTATCATTTTATCTCGACAAATAATAATTATAAGCTGAAATATAATTGT
Organism: Brachycentrus maculatus; assembly: GCF_059751285.1. Classification (NCBI taxonomy): domain Eukaryota; kingdom Metazoa; phylum Arthropoda; class Insecta; order Trichoptera; family Brachycentridae; genus Brachycentrus; species Brachycentrus maculatus. Next base: position 2,516,359 of record NW_028281075.1, on the reverse strand, counting down.
TTTTCTTATTCTAGTAACAAAAAAGCATTCAATATTAAGTTTTCTGAAATACCTGAATTCCAAATTAACGTTTTCAGGTATTTTTATTGTTTTAATTACCTAAAACAATAAATTCATTTACTCTTAAATTGAGATTTTTGATACGGTTTATCGATCCTCAGTGATAAAAGCACTAAAGTCGTCTCAAGGAGTACGATAACGAAGGGACCTTCCTTTCCGGCAGTCGATTCCCGCCGAATGCATTATTATATCAATTTTATTGAGTGATTTACAATCCACGGGCGAATAAAAGTGAGAGAATTGATTTGAATTTGTAATGAGAAACCATGGCCACTGACGTTTCCCACATCTTTTGTGAATTTTAATTCATCTCCCCGCAAAGGAATGGAAAGGACAATCTGAGATCACTTATTATGGAAATGAAAATTGTTTGACGGAATATTAGCAAATTTGAATAATTTCGAGTCGAGGTCCCAAAATGAATCACGCTCGAGTGTTTCGTCAGCGTTCTAGGGAAAACTTCTTCTAGAACGGTCCGTTAATTAAATCTCGCATTCTTATGAGCGAAAACGTACCTACTCACACTCCTATCACGTTATATAATATTAACATACATTTTTTTTAACATCTCATCAAAGATGAAGAAGAATATGGAAGTCTGGGCATATACGGGGCTGACGACCGTCATAGGCTGGTTTAAGTGATCACTTTACATACGTGTAACATTCACCAATTCTACCCATTATTGACAACCACACTACTCAAATTCTCGGAAGTTCAATATATATGAACCAATTTAGAAACCTTGTTCTTGAATCACTAGAACTTCACTTGAGACATTTATTGGTGAGATGTAAAGATGTAAATAATATGAAAATAACTCCTGTAATTGGAGATAATCCAGATTTTGTTAACAAGTATTTAGACACACTCAAAATGTTGTATTAACATACATATTACGCAATGCAAATCATTTTAATCTTACTCTCTCACACCTTAAACCAAATGAAACAGAAAATTTATACTCATTTTTTTAAATTCAATTATCTTGAATAGCTCTCGTACGATTCAACAATCAATGCTGAAGAAAACATAGTGAATGGATGAATTTACAAGTTGAGAGGAAAAATGACGTTAACAAGCACGGAGTGGGATGTATCAGCTTTTATAGTTTGCATACCAAATTTATAACGAGCTGCATAAAAATATCACAATTTACCTGCAGTTATAATTGAGTGTACGAGGAAATCAGAAAACGGTTCGATTAAAATATTGTTTGCTAGGAAATTAAGCGAAGACGAGACGATAACCAGGCGGGGTCGGAATTTAAAAGTACCAGGAGCGCAAAAAGAGAAGAGTATGGAATCCGAATGTATAAAAACATTGTTCATCACGACCCTTGGTGCTCTGGAATTAGTGAGCGAGTCCCGGTCGTGTATAGCTTTATCCCCTCAGACCGCTGTGGGCTTGGTAGGTACACGGTAACTTCTCATACTGGATAAGAGTACAAAAATGTTTGAACGTGCTCTATTTATTATCTCAAGCAAGCTTTTGAACTCTTCTCCGCTATTATAGAGAGCAAGCTCATTGTTTTAATATATAATAAAGAAAATGGTTTTAAAACCACGTTTCTTAAAATAAAAATAAAATATTTATTTCCTTGAAAACCGTTTGAATAATCTATATACATTATTATTATAATACTGTAAATAATGTCTTTAAAAAACTGTAATGTCTATTGAAAAATATATATACTCACACGAGTATATGTTTATGTGTGTATCTGTGAATATCTTATCTCAGGAATCTCAAATTTCTCATGTACAGGTGCGAATAGTACGAATAACATTTGAAATAACTGTTAGGAAAAAAGTCATTCCTTTTTTTTGTAAATAAACTTTCATTCAAGTAATTGAATCACTCCGGAACGCATAAGAGACTATGACAATTTAAAAGAGAATTCATAGCTTCTTCGTCAATATCTACGTATGAATAATATGGAGTAGGTAGGTACGTCTTTATAGTCGCCAAAACTTTTCTGAACCCCGCGACATCGTTAGAGAAACATCTTTGTCTTCACAATAATCTCGTGATTGGTAGACCTTGAAGCTCTAATTAAGATTTCCTTTTTGTATTTTCTCAACGCACTTCAAAGGGTTCGAATGATACCGCCATGATAAATATGAAACAAATTACTTAGGTACATTTCACAAACAAAATATCATAGCTCATTATGCTAACGTTATGTTATTCAAAAATTGTCGATGACTTTTCAATGAAAAATCAGATGAGTATATTTGACAATTTGTACTAATATAGTAAAGTGGAGGTCGAATCTAGACCCTCTTATTAAGAGTTTGCGACAATAACAATGAGACCACGTGAGAAACTCAATTCAAATACTACTTAGAAGAAGTTCTCATAATGTAGATAGATATTTCTTTATTTTTGCAACCGTGAAAAACGTTCATTTTTTATTTATACACTAAATGATTTATTCGAATTTTCGTAAAATATCCTACTTTTTGTAAAAAAAAAACTACTAAGGAAAAGTTTTTTTTTCTTTTTTTTTTAATAAAGAAAATGATAAAATAAACAGCAGAAGTAAAAAGTAAATAAAGAAAGAAGATTCGAGTCCTGGAGTAGGCAATGAAATGTTCAGAGATATGATTATTTTATATATTTGTAATACATAATTAATTACCTTTATTTAAAATTTGTTGCAGGTTTAATTAGCGAATGAACATGTAAAAAAAATATATTTATAAATATATATATATTTATTTATTAAAATTGAAATGTATCAAGGGCAAGAATACCAGTCTTTCAATTCCTATTAAATATTAATCATAGTCAATAGATCCATATTGAATTTAATCAATTATTATTTCTGACCCTTATCCATACCGAATGATGGACAAGGCACTACATTTATCGATGCTGTGTTATCTCTATCGTAAGTTACACAAAAGCACAGAGATCAGTCCTAACCTATATTAAATAATATAGGCCAGGCTATATTAAATAATTATTACAGTTTTAAAAAATCCCTTTAGATATATTTAAATTAATCCAAATGGGAATTAATTCCGAGATAGAAGCATTTTTTACTAATTTAATTTATTCAATAAATATATACATACATATATGTACATACTTTTATATTATACTCGTACATACACACTTTTATAAATTTATAAATATTTTTTGCAGAGGCTTACCAAACCAGCTTATGTTCCTTGTCAGTGGAGTTCTTGTGAGAGTTTTTTTTTTATTTATGTATTTTTTCATAATATACTATACCCACTAGAAAAGAAAAAATCGAATTTACAACTTTTATATTATTTACTCTTTATCATGTACCTACTCATTTCTGTATTTTGAAGTTGGTCCTTATGTATTGTTTACCCTTGCAACCTTCAACCCTTCATTGGGAGTGAAGCGTGTTGTATCATTGTTGTGTACCAGAATATTTTTACACTTTTTACTAATTTGTTGCTCAACTACAATATCCATCAATAATTAAAGAAAACACTTCGTTTTTTACCACTTGAGTTTAATTATAGACTACATGTTTCAGAAGCTAAACTTCCATCATTCAGGTCTGTATAATAACTAAAATATAAAATATAAAATTGTTCTATAAATAAGGATAGGGGGAAAGTAAGGGGAAGGGGTTAGTCAAGGAACGGAGTTTGAAAACAAAGGAAAAATTGAAAGCAATGGCGAAGAATTTTGAAACAATATATTATTTAATAAATTATTATTAGAATTCAGGTTTTTTTGTATTTCTAAATTTTCAAGATAATTCATAATTTGGCCTTTATATGGAACAAGGTGTAATAATTTTAATTTATGGGAGTGAAATGAGTGATTAGTATCTATTATATGATTTGCAAATTCCGAAAAATAATTACTAACAAGACCGCTTTGATGTTCTTTAATTCTAATCTTTAAATTTCTCGCAGTTTGGCCAATATATTTTCTATCACAATCTCCACACGAAATTTCATAAACACCACTTTTTTGTAATAAATCAATTTTAGATTTTGAGTTATCGAAATAAACAATATAAAATATAAACTATAAAATATAAAATATAAAATATAAAATTGTTTATATTTTAAATATAAAATATAAACAATTTTATATTTTATATTTTAGTTATTATACAGACCTGAATGATGGAAGTTTAGCTTCTGAAACATGTAGTCTATAATTAAAATCAAGTGGTAAAAAACGAAGTGTTTTCTTTAATTATTGTAACATGTCTTACCACAAAGTTAATGCCGAAACAATAAATAAAATACAATATCCATCCATAAAAATTCCACGTAGGTACTAGAAGTGAGTTAATAGTGTTATAATATAAACGAATTTTATTTTATTCGTTTGATTTTTTTAAAATATGTATTATTGCAAATTTTGCACCATTTATAATTTTGTTTTCTTAGAATAGTCCCATGACTTATTCCCGTATCTTAAAATGTAACTTTCTAATGATAAGATGGATTTTAAATAAAGTTTCATCTTTTTTTAATAAATTATATTTATACTCGTGTAGGTACTGCTGCTGGTAAAATTTCAACAATATTGAGTGCTCGACGGGTAGTTTTTTTTCATTTTATTTATTTATTTGCAGTCACCCAGTAAAAGAATGTTTCTACCAGTGCCAAGTATTGTTTTTATTTACAAATAAAATAATAATAGAAAATAATAATAGCAATTAATACAGAATTTCATTGTTTAAATGCGTTAAGCTTTATCATTATAGAAATTATGACCTCAATTAGAACGCTTCAATATATCGTTTCGAACATTTTTAATTTGTTGCCGACGGAGGTAAAAGCTCAAAATAAAATATGGAACAAAGAAAAAAAAAAGGAATGGGTAAATGTTTAAGAGTTAATTTTATGAAAATTGTAAAATACTTTTTTATTTAAAATTTTTTTCATTATTTTTTTGTATGTATATATATATACACACACAAAAAATAGATAAAATATAAAAAAAAAACACTTAAAAAACGTACATACGTTCTTTAAGTGTTTTTTTTTTATATTTTATCAAAAGAACTCCACCGACAAGACACGCAAGGTGGTTTTGTGGGTCTCTACAAAAAAAAATTTTTGAAACATGTTTTATTTTATTTTTTATAAATGTGTACAGTATATGTAAAAAAAACTCAATAAAATAATATTTTTTATGAAAAAAATTCTAGAATAAAGTTTAGAAAGAGGGGTGGATATTAGTTACATTAATCGTGTACACATAGTTTGAGGACCTTCGTGTAGGGGGCTTCGCTCCTCACGAGGAGAGCCCCTTGACTCCTGACTCCTATACTTTGTAAAGCAAACACATTACAGCATTTTTCTCACTTCATGCGGCGGCGGCGTGCAGCTCTGTGAGCATTGCACAGCCTCAACTAGGCACTCACACACACGCAAACATACATACATACATGTATATCCAGTATTCTTTACAATCCGGAACACAATCTGTTTTTTTAATCGTTCATCACAACGCAACGCTCAGCAAACTAATGCAAGATTCACTTTTTGTATCAAGATTGAGAGATATATTTCAAGAATCATTGTACATTGTCAAATTTACGTACATAAATTGTATTTAAAAAAATGTTTCATAAATAATGTTTTATGTTAAATTTTTATTTAATAAAAGTGAACAGAAATAAATGACAGAAATGAATTGTTTTGGTTCCATAAGGTTCTATATATCGTAGTCGTACAGAAGAAAGTGACCAACTACCAAAACGTATAAATGTTTAGGAGGGCCATTTAAGTCACTTTGCTTGCCAAGAAAATAAACATCAATGCAGTTAGTCATATTTAACAAGTCCATACATTATATTTTAAGTTCAAAATCCTTTGGGGTTTTTTTCAGGGCAATATTAAGCTAGTAAGATATCAAATAGTCAATGATCACGTTTTTGTAAAAAAACACACTTGGTCACTTTCTCCTGTATGACTACGATATATGTCATAAAGGTTAATTATCAAATGAATTACAAAAAATTAAGAAGCTTTTATTGTTTCTTTAAAAAAAAGGGTGATGTCACGATTCGTAAAGAAGTATCTCAAGGGCGGTTCGCCATGATAACATTTTAGGGAAAAGAAAACCAATGAAAAGATTAGGTAGAATTATTATGTACCTACCAAATTAGATTTTTTACTGTCCCTGCAATATTTTTTTCAAGGCATGATAAAAACTATTAATATTTTTTTTAATTGATTCTGTTTATGCCACGAATTAATATAAACATGTTGGCCACCCACCCTTGTTCTAGAAGTACAAAGGCAAGTCCTAAGCTCGATCTGAAGGCAGTACGTACCGACGAGTATTACAAACGATCTCCCAGTCTGAGCTTGTTGTTAACTAGCACAATTATATTGATGCACGATGCACCAGTTTGCTCTATTAAGTAAAGATGCAAGCAAGACTATAAATCTCCAGGCTGTAAAATAATTCTGACATTACTCATTTCGTGATGCATTCCATGATACTCGATTGCACTACGTGGAGCATAAATCAATATTATTTTTACTAAATATCAAATTTTAAAAAAAAGTATCTTAATTTAATTGAAAAACATAATTACACGGTCGAATTTAAGCTATTTAACCCACCTAACATTTCAAATTTCGTTTTTTAAATCACTATCTTATGTCCTTATATCACTTTCTTATGTCTCAATTGTAATATTTTATGATTTCTTATTGTTGTAATATTCATTTATTTATTTTTCATCATTTCTTAAACGTCATTGAAATATTAAAAATGTTTAAACATTATATATATATATATATATATATATATATATATATATATATATATATATATATATATATATATATATATATATATATATATATATTATGTATATATATATGTATATATATATATATTTAAATATATGTATATATATATATATGTATATATATATATATATGTATATATATATATATATATATATATATATATATATACATATATGTATATATATATATATATATATATATATATATATATATATATATATATATATATATATATATATAAATATATATATATATATATATATATGTTATATATATATATATATATATATATATATATATATATATGTATATATATATATGTATATATATATTTATATATGTATATATATTTATTTATAATATATAAACATTTTTACTATGTTAAAGACGAATAAGAAATTATGAATAATAGATGAATATTTTTACATTAAAATTATTATAATCATAAAATATGTAGAGTACGTCTAAACATTTCATTTTAAAATGCAAGAAAAATGTTTATATTTCCTGTCTTCAAGGATGCCAGCAGATGAATGTGCAATTAATTGAATCAAAATCACGAGTCAGATTAGGCCAGCTCGTTAAATTAGCATTTTGCATTTGTTTAGGCTACTTGGTTACTCAAATTGTTTTGAAACCGAACGCACAGATTGAGTGATCGATACACCGCGCCGGTATAGGGACGGATCGTATTCTCATCACGAAGCGACTGTCGATTTGTGCAGAATTTTGAAATATTGATTGCTGTTTTTCTAATAACACATCTCTCCCAGAGGGCCGACATCGTGAGTGGAAAATATACGTCAAGCGCATAGACGGCTCGCTATTATGTTAACGAGGAAACATCCTCCACGACCATCTATCTAACTCTCTGGGTTCCTCGTTCTCCTGCGCGCTAGCACCGCGTGCCTCCGGTTACAAGACTTCCTAATGTCTTGATTGTGACCGGAGATTTGACAAATTGGAGTTGGAATTACTATTGCCAAAGAATATATTATATTAAGCTTCATACTCCATTCTTACATAGTAACATCGTAAACCGATTTCGTATGTACATGCACAGGTATGCACCCAATAATAAATCTTACTTACGCTCCGTATTAATAACTTTTTTCAGCATCACATATTAATTTAAAAATTACGTAAATGTGTAAGTTAACTCCAAAGAGAGATATGACGTAAGGAAAAGTATCGTAAATTGAAAACGTTAAAAATTTAGGAAAAAAAATACAGTATTTTTTTATTATTTTTGTGACTGATTATAATAAATATGATTTATAGTTCAAATATTTTGTACATTTCAATCAAATTAAAAAAAAATCATAATTTTCGTACAACAAGTCATTAATAGATGTATTTATTACCATGAAATAATTGAGTAAATGGTTTTCACTGAAACTAGACGCTGCTTTTTACTAGACTGGAATCCGAAAAAAATTAAATAAGTAATACAATATTATTCTTGATTATAAGTATCTTTTAAAAATCAGGTTCCATAATTTCATGGAAAAAACATTATTTTTCTATAATCTAAAGGCAAACTTAGTAAACTGCTTTTAAAAAATTACGAAATACTATGTGACTTACATTATTGGTATTTTAAAAGTTATACCAAGGAATTCCTTATGTCAGTATCGCAGAAAAGGATATGTAATATTAGATTTAATTTTTGCACCGGCATTTCTTGATAGAACTGCATTTTATATAATAAAACAATCAAAAACAACAAATAAACGTTGGTAACGGCGAAACCCGGTGACTCGTCAAATGAAATAAAAGTGGAAAAAACATTTGCACATATTTGATGTTTTATTATAAATGATCTGAGAGTGTACTTTATGGAAAGATATATATGTAGTGATTAGTCATATTTTCTTATTTTGTTTTTACCTTATGTTTTTTATATTTTCTCCTTTTTATATTTTCTCGTTTGCTTATTTTAAATATGCTTCTTACCTTGTGTTTTCTCATTTATTTCTTTTAAATATGCTTCTTGTGCCTATATATTATACCTGTTTATTGTTTTTATATATTGCCATTTATCAGTATTACTTTTGGTTATTTAAAAAAAAAACTTTTTTGTTACTTTATTATTTGTGTTCCAGTCTTATTAACTTTAATCCCATATCCCAAAATGAGAAATAGAAATTACTCATCGGGCATATTAAATGTATATATGTTTTGTGTATGTAATATGTTTTAAAATAAATAAATTATAATAAATGACCTTTTTTAAATGGATTTTTATTTTATTTTTTATAATACTTTTACTAATATGTCGTATACTGTTTCTAAATAGGAAATATCACTGTATTGTGTTTGTTGTGATTCCATAAACTTCTTCCTCTTCCTGGCTCTATCCCAAACCTATCGTTTTTTTAGACTGATAGGATCAGCTCTTCTCGTCCTCAATAGTTTGTAGGTCCTTCTATCATATACAACGTCACCTAAGCCGTGCCTTCGAATCGCGTTATCTTTGTGTATCATCCATTATTTCATATTAAAAATTATTATTATCTTAACGGTTTCCGTATTATTTATTTAACCGTTCGCTTTATCACCATAATCATAAATAAATCTAAAACGTTAGAATTAGCGTGATCTGAAATTTCATACACATATTTATTTAAACCCACTACGATTCTTCAGAGGGGGGATTTACCTGCTTCGCGAGATAGTCAAGATACCGGAGATGCTATGTCATCATGCATTGTTTGGGAGACTATTAACATTACATAACGATCTAGTTCAACGAGAGTTGCAGGATTAGCAGTACTGTTCGCCTTGCAATTATCCTCTGCAATCGATTCCGATCTAGGCAATAATGCGACAGGGGAATCCCCGATAGGATGTGACCCCGGGTCGCCGATTGCGCGCGCAGTCGTGACCACGAAGATCGGCCATTTTGATTGGCAGAACGGCCATTTGCCGCGCCGTGGCCGAGTGATTGACGCGGACGGCGGAGGGTTATTGGTTCGATTACCGCCGGAGTTTACTCCTATGCCGGAGATTCTGCTCGACATAATGCACTCTCTGGATGGATGCTCTTGTTGAACTTATAAAACGGAATGACCCTCGTTCACGCGATGGTGTGTATTTTTTTTTAAATCCTGAAATACAGATAAAACAAAGGTTTATTGAGTCAAATGACCATACTTGTGATTTTATACAACTAAATCTTGTAGTAAACGTTTGGTATGTACAACAGTAAAGAGATTGTTTTTATCATTTTATTTTTAAGAATGTACGATAATGGAAAAATTTGTCAAACTCATTAAACACAAACGAAAAAAATTAAAATATGTATATATATATATATATATATATATATATATATATATATATATATATATAATATATTATTTGATATAAATTAACCTATTTTGATTATTTTCAAATATTAAATTATGATTTCAGTTGTAATTATTAAGCTTATATTTTTACTATATATGGCAGCACTGAAATTTCTATTAAATATACATATATGCAGAAACATTAAAATGTAAACAACTTGAAATTTGAGTAATGTGGATAACAATCATGTGTAGAGAGAGTGTACAAAGTGATCACTGAAACCAGCAAATGACTTTTAGCAAGCCTTTGAATAACGCAGACTTCTGTATTACCATCTTGATAAAATTTTCTTCTATCTTGAAATATCACTCCCAACTCCAATATGTTACCTACTTCGTGTTTAGCTAAACAAGGCAATGAACGAAAGAAAAACGAACAAAAAGTGAAAATTATAATAATAAATTTAAAAATAACAAACAACCTACAAGTTCTCATTTTACACTGTACTTTTTTATTTAAAAGTTTCGATATTGAAACTTCTCATACTTTAAAATTTTAGCAAGGTAATCCTCGATAATGATAACAATACTCGCTCTGACATCTAGCGTCAAATAATAGAAACACAAATAATAAACTTTATCATCAAAATATTTTTTACGTATAAGATATTGTTTATTGATAATTGTTACTGTAAGTAATTATTTTTAAGATGAGTATAATTTCAATATCTAGTTTGAAATTTCGTAGTTCTATACGTCACTTGAATTTTATGCAAGGTACAAGGTTTGAAGCAGTCAACGTGTTTTTTTTATGCTAACTCAATATGAAAATGCACAACGCAAAGAAGCATGTGCGCTTATGTGATAGATATTTTAAATGAAATTATTTAAGAGTATGACCCAACTCCTACTGTTTTTCTAAGTAATTATTTATAAATTATTATTATAAAATATCCAAATTGTTAGAATCCGTCTTTTTATTTCTTATACATCCATTTAATTTATAAAAAAGGGTAGCAGAGGAATCATTTTAAAGAATTTGGATATAAGTATATGGAACTTTATAAATATTATTTATCGGGGTCACTAGTATTACAAGTTATATTTGATAAGTTAACATTTTAAACAATGAATTGTAGCGGACCTAATGATAAATACCCCGGTACTTCAATCCGACTTTGTGTTTGGAAATATCCGATCGAAGTACATTCTCACATTTAAACAATGATGGCCCCTTCCTTACGCGGTCCATCCATCTTCCCACTGTAAATTACCGCCACCTTTACCGGAAATATCTAAACTTCTTGGAGTTGGTTTTGAAGGAATTAACCGGCCAACCCCCCTTAGACCACCCCCCCGCCGCCACCCCGTGTTTGGCCACCCCCCGCCCCCTCATTTCCATTTCCTGACCCCCGCGTCGCTCCCCTAAACAATTCAACATCGGATGTCATTTGTCTTCGTCCTAGCTGACCTGTGGGCAATCATTTATGCCTCATCTTCCTATTCTCAAGCGAGGGGGGGTTACCTTGAGTTGTGGCTCCGTGGCACAGTTGGATGAATCAAAATTTATTATTAACAATAAGGCACTTGTATTAGACCACTAAGTAAGTAAAAATTAACTTCATTAATTGATTCGGCAGTCACTTTGTGGTAGAATCTATCCATTTTTAATTAATGTTTTACTTAGGTAAGTAAATATCACTATTTCCTTATTGTGAAAGGTGTTTCAGTGCATGTTTAAAAATTATACGGATTAAAAATGTGTGAATTAAAAATTTGAGAATTACTCCCAACTGGAGGAACCCAGATTTGTGAAGAACTATTTGGACACACTCAAAATGTTGTAAATACTCAATTACATCAACGCTCTAACTGTAGGTCAATTGATTATTATTCTATTAAACAGGTTTTTATCTTTCCATATACAGTCCAGGTGTAATTATCACATTGAAAAACCTTAAAACATAAATTATTTTTGTATCTCCTGTATGTTATGTTTATAATCTAATCATTAAAAAATATACATTTATGTTAAAAAATTTAAAAAAAATATATAAACTTTGTATTACCATGTTAGTATTCGGCTCAACACAGGCCATGCCTAAAGAGCCGTAATACGTATAATAAATGTGTATATGAAATGAATATGTATATTGAATGTATCTATGTATTATGAAAATGAATAAATAAATAAAAAAATAAAAAAAAATAAAAAAAAAAACCCGAAAAAACTAAGTATGGAAAATAAATATTTCTAAAAATGGATTATATTATTATATTCTTAAAGAATGTTTCAGAAAAACTAAGAACAATATGCTAAGAATATTAAGAGTTATGCTAGACAAGCGCCGTGGCATAGTTGGGTAGACGCTCGAGTGCGAAACTGGCAACGCGGCTTCGATTCCCGCCAATTACAAAATAAATTCACGAAAGATTTATATTTAATTGTTCTGGGTGTTTGTGATGATTCTCACATTTACCTTTGCTTTCCTTAATATCCCATCTGTAGAAAAGCCTCTTAAAAATAGAGGCTTTGCGGGTTAATCTTTTTTTTTATTCAGACATACTGACAAAAAGGATAAAGAAAATCTTGAGAACATGATAATATCAATTAAAAAACAATGTACTTTAGAAGAACTAAATACAATATTCCCAATCCAAACCCTTTTTTGCACCCCAATGGTGCATAGGGCACTGCATCATATAAACGCAGAGTTATCTTGATTGTTAACACATGAAGGAAAGGTGATCAGCCCTCCGATTCAAGTACCAGTTCAGGGTAATATTGAATATATATTAGAGTGAAAAAAGCACTTATGTATATTTATTTGACTCCCTCCTGAGAAACGAACCCGGGACCTCCAGAATGGTAGCCGAGTGTGCTGACCATTACACTACGGAGGCGAACAATAGAATATTTAGCGCAAAAAAATTAACGACCTATAAAAGTTGCGTAAAGCTACCGAAAGGGTTTAAGACGCATACCGTAAGTCACTATCTGTATAACCGCCTGCCAATACCTTATCGTGGGCAGGCGGGGGCGGCCTAAGGAAGCGGCAGTGGAAGGGTGGAAGATGTTTCTGGAAGGCCACCCTCCCCCCCGCCCCTGCCCCCCAGCCAGGCCCCGACCGCCCCTGCGCTGACCGTCGCTCTGCTGTGTTGAGAAGGGCCGATAATATTTGTATGGCTTACACGCACATCGGACTAAAGTTTGTGGCCGGATGATTGTGCTGGATGATCAGAATGGCGAAAAGTTTCTTGCAATATTTATTACTGTAAATAAAAAACCTCGACATACTATTATTTCATGTTATCCTGATAACTTAACTGAGCGCGCTAGGCTACCATTCTGGAGGTACCGAGTTCGATTCCCTAGACTGTCAAAATAAATATTAGTGATTTTTCAGTCTAATATTTATTTAATTTGACCCTGGACTGGTACATAATCTGTTACAAAATATTTATTCTTCTTCTAACCCTTACCCATACTCAATGGTGCATAGGGGACTGCATCGTACTGACGCAGTGTTATCTTGATCGATACTTATATGAAGGCAAGGTGATCACTCCTGCTCTTCAGGGACCAGTCCAGGGTAATCTGAAATAAATATTAGAGTGTAAAATAAGTAATATTTATTTTCAACCTCCCTCCCTGGGAATTAAACCCTTGACCTCTAGCACGGTACCTAAATATGCTTAACGTTACACCAAGGAGGTAGACAAACAAAATATTTAGTATATGAAAAATAAATATGTAAAAGGAAATATTTGCATATCGTTATATCCAAAACAATCGTTAAAATTCTTGTCGTTTTTCAATCAATTTTAATACTGATGTAAAATAATTAATGTATATATTTTTCGAATTTAGTCCCTTATCATTTTGTTACAACATCCAACATTTCAACAATCCTATAAAGTGACCAACTTAGTGACCTCACCTTACCCTCTGTGTATATATGTTTGTATGCGATAGTATTAGTAGGGGATAGTAAGACATGGTTACACCTACACGCCCAAGGGCGCGTGTACGCAAATTATTTCAGCGAGGGGTGCAGTCAGTATTAATTTTTCATATCTCATCTTCAACTCTTGACATTTTTATTTGACTTTCATAAGGTAGGTAGGTGCCTAGAAAATCGCGATCCTGTATTTTAATACAAAATTATGTTCTGATTTTTTTATGCGAATCAATCGAGTTGAAATTTTAGCTAATATAATTACAATACATATTATTGTACATGTGTATTGGCATACAAACATATGTGATAAATTGTTCTCTTATTTCACGGGAAATAATGGTTTTAGAAAAAACTCATTTTCCCCTTGAGTTCGGAAATATGATTGACTAAATTCAAAGTACAAGTAACTGAGTGTATTGAGTGATCACTTAAACCAGCCAATGATAGGTCAAAAGGCGTGTTAATGCACATAGCTCAACAGAAACTAAAAGCCTCCAATGAAAGAGCAATAAAAAAAATCTTCATAATGTTATTGGTAATTTTCGATAGTTGGCTTTCTATGAAAATTTAAATTGTGTATGTAATATTTGAACTAAAACACATCGACTTTTAAATACCGTTTATATGTTCTAATATTTTTAATAAATTGAACTTATTTTATATATTTTTTAATTGTTAACGAATAAAATTTCACAAAATAATTATTGTATTCCCATGACATCCTATACAAAAAAAATACTTAACCTAATTTCGTACTTTTTTTTAAATATGTAATAATTACTGTGGAGGTCCTCCGGAAAAAGTTACATTTCCAATATTGCACAGAAATTCTTTAAATGCAGATCTGTTTTGATTACTGTTTTCTATCGAAATCTTAACTAAAGTTGCAACAAAACCTGTTCAATCCTGTGTTAAATCAATATGAAATCATCAATTCGCACCAAAAAGTAACAATTTTACAAGCAAAAATTCCTGATTACTTAAAATCATTTAAAATGGAAATGTAACATTTTGGTGAGGACCTCCACAACTAGTAGAGGTTTAATAATATTAAAATCATCAATATTTTTTGTATATACAGAATTCCTAAATTAATAACACTAAACAAATAAACATGTGAATGTAAGAAAATTATTGTTGGCAAACTATTGAAAATATCGGACAGCACCCTCCTTGATAAAATGTCGGTTAACTCGGAGAGGGTTTGTGGATCCCTTAGCTTCTACAAGACAATGGGAAAACCACCCCTACGCCTCTTTGACCCATCCGCCCACCCCACATCGCCGACTGACCGACCCCCTAAACCAACCAACCCCCTTCGGGTAGCTTATTTGACCATTAGATATGAAATAATTACGTCAGCGTATGAAACAATTATAACAGTTCGGTATTGAAGATAAAGGATTTAAATAATTAGGTGCTGTTTCAGATCTGAAGGATCCATTTCAATCTTGATTGGTATGCATATCAACACCATTGGTTTATAAAATTAAACATATTTAATATTTGATACAAATTGAGGTACTCGTGTATTAATCATAAATACGTATGTACAAAAATAATTTAAAAAATTATTTATAAGGCAAGATTTGCAATTGACTATAAGATTTTTTATTTATTGTTTGTGGCATTCACATTGTGGTAAGACATTATGAAATTGTAAAAGGAAAACACTTGTTTTTTACCACTAGAGTGTATTTCTTTTTCTTTTTTTTTAATATCAATTAAATAAAAATAATTTCAAATTGATTTCTTTGATAAAATAATTTTGGTTTAAAAACATAAGATTATTCAAAAATAATTTAGTTTATGATGAATCATCAAAAGTATTCCAATAGATACTCAAATAGCTGTAACTGAACATGCGTTTTTGTGGCTTGGCCTGGTTAAATGGAAAAGAAAGGAAACAGAATAAGTATATTTAATTTTACAATGATTGTGAAGCAACAAAATACTAAAAATCTGAGAAATAAGAAAGCAATTAAAAACAGCACTTGTCAATAGTATTCCGTAAGTCAATCCTATGTTTAACAGATGACGTTGCCATTGTGGTCAAAGAATCTCCTTTGAAAAAAAAACACTTGTCACATAAATAAAAATACAATCCTATTTAAATACTCGTATATTTCTTTATGTGACATGCCTTTAAAGGCAACGTTGTGGCAAAATAAGTAAGTATAATAATAATAACTTTAGGAAATATTTCAACGTCGATTTTTTTAACGCGTTTTATTACGATATTACATTATTCAGAAACTAAAATGATTTTGTGTATTCAATGTGGCCTGGATTTTTTTAAACATTTGTTTGATCAAAATATTTTTAAAATCGAGGACAATGTAAAAAAAATGTCACATTCGTTTAACATAGAGAAGGAATAGAATTAATATATTATCATTGTTATTCATATAAAATTTCAAGCAGCAATAAATCATTCCTAACGGATTCACCCCTAGACCGAGTACAGTTTACCTAAGCTATCTGCGTACAGTATACCTAACGGTTGAGAACTTGATTTATACCCTTCTTCAGAGTGGCATTAAATAAGACGTGAGGGATGCGTTAATCCAGCATCCTTAGATCTAGGGGTAGTCGGCTCTAACTTGGTCAATATATCACAATATCCACCGCCGGTTGCTTGTGGACTTGTTACTCTTTCGGGATACATACTGAGGATTAAAAAGATACTTAATATATTACTGGCAATAATATACATATTTTTATCCGCTTTTTAGAGTATTTAATTAAAATTCAGCCAGTTTTACAAATGTCATTCAACATATGAAATGGAATATGATATGACATCAATCCGATATTATAATCTTTTAAAATGCTTAATTTAACCCTTAATACTTCTATGCTCAGGTGTGTTTCAACATCATATTTATTACGTCTACTCTGATACCGACTTTAGTTTGACATTATATTTCAATTACTAAAATATTTTTTTTAAATTATACACACTCTAAAATTTACAAATTAAAAAGAAATGTATGACCTCCTTTATTAAACTAGTTTGTAAATCAAGTAACGAATTAGTGCGAAATAGAAAATAATTAGTTGGAAATTTGAAGTTCTAAGGGTTTAAACTGATAAATGATACATACATACCGTGGCAGTTGTCTGGTTCACAATAAGTTCAGGTTCTCTGCATCCTATGTGCCCATACCATCTTAATCGCCTTTCCTCTGCCTTATAATTGATGTATGTTACACCCAGGCTTCCGCGAATGCGTGAACTCTTTATTTTGTCCCTAAGGAACACTCCAGTTGACCATCTAAGCATTTGCATTTCAGTAGTAGTAAATAAAATTGTTTTTCAAAAAGCACGTTTTACTTGTCACCGTTAAAAAATAATGCCACGTTGTATTGAAATATCTGACCAATCTGTGAATAAGTCATGAAGGTTTAAGATTTTGGACAAAAAAACATTTAAATTTTTATTTAAATAAATTCATAAATACATCTTTGATAGTAAATTTGTGAAAACTGCTATAACAATACACACTCGTATATATCGCTCACTCCTTTCAAGAACGTCATAAATCAAAAAACTTGATTTTTCAGGAGAACGTTTTTAAAGTTCAAACATAAAATACAACGTGTTAAAAATAAATATCAAGCCACTTATTTAACTTTTTACTATGCAAGAGATCTTTTTGGGTAAAACATGAATATTTTTTCTCCATCTGAAAAATATTTATATATTTAAAAAAATAAATTAAACAAAACCTTTTCTTCAAAATGCAAAAATAACACTTTCTGCCCTATAGCGGGTAAATATTAAGTTAAAAATATGCCGCTTTTGCTGGGATATAGTACATTTTCTGGGCATTACGAAAACATGCAAAAGTCAGAATTGACGATTTTTGATTTATGACGTTCTTGAAAGGAGTGAGCAATATGAGATAGAGGGATGTCTACTCCACAAGAGACTGATCAGAGACAATGACGTTGAAGTAGAGGAATAGTTGAACCGCCGATCTTATATTTTATTAAAATACCATCTACCTATTACACCTCATCTTGTTCAATATTTTCGTAATCCCGTTCCTAAACCAATACAACTGGAAATGTTTATTTGAATATTAGGTACAAAAGTTTTCGGTAAACTTTGTGCTCGGGCGATTCGACGAACGACTCAAAGTACTACTTGGGAGGTATTTCCACCAAACAATAAAACGCTCCTCAACAATCCACATATTTTCCCAAGTTCTGGACACGAATAATATCTCCGCGCTCACCGGGGCTTATTGCAAATTGAAATTCTGTCGTATCCATTGTAAATAACGATGAATTTTCAATAGATATGTTCCGCAACAGTTCGGACACTTGTGACATTTGTTGACCCATGGCCGGTGTTATTACCATTATCTTTCCAACAGAGTTATGAATAAGTATTGGTATTTCTCCTTCATCCCTTTTCTCGGGGCTTAGGCCGGTCCCGACCGAATAATCCGAAACTTCTAGAAACAAATCGCAAAAAGCGACAAATCAATGACACTCCCTACATTTCCTCCCGAATCAAATCCCTCCTCCCTTTTACTAGGATGGTGTATTATTTCAAGGTAGTACTTGAAACTTGAGTATCGTACTTTAGGTAAATTCAATATCGCAAGAAACCCTTTGGTCAAGCCAGAGGGTGGTAGGTGTTCGGGACATACCTTCAAGTGGGTAGGTTACCGAGAATTGCCCAAATTAGATCGCACATTATTTTCGTTTATTACACAGTTTGAAATCTGAACGTTTGTTATAAGTAAATACAAAATACCCATAAGTTACCCTAAGATCAAATCCTCTCAATAAATTATTCTACTTACCCTCACCCCTTACCTAATGGTGCAAAGAGCACTGCATCAGATTGACGTAGTGTTAAATGCATGTAATGTGATTGTTCAGCGCTTAGAAACTAGTTCAGGGTGATATTATTTTGTTTATTAAACGTCTTGTATAATACAAACTATGCCAAAGTTGTTGTCATAACACCCGGACAAAAAGACGAAATAAATTTGATAGTTTTTTCGGTTTTTATCATTTCTTTTATATCCGCACCCAATGGCGCATAGGGTACTTCATCAACTTCATCAAATAAACGCGGTATTATCTTGATCGTTAATACATGGTGGAAAGGTGACTAGTCCAGGGTAATATTGAATAAATATTAGAGTGAAAAATCACTTGTATTTATTTGTCCAGTACGGTAGCCGAGCGTACCGACTATTACACTACGGAAGCAGACAACTCCACTTCACTTTTAAATGATCAAAAAAACCTTAATTTTAACTTACTTTTGTCCAAATAAGAAAGATACGAGTATATTCTTGCGTTCGCTCATATTAGTACTTAATAGTTATTTTAACAAAAATATGGAACTGTTGAATTGGCTTTATTTTTATTAATGTAACTATTTTTGTTAATGTAGTGTAATATTTATTATTTTTTATGTAACTTTATATATTTTATACTTTTTTAAATGTAAAGCTGTACGATTCCCGAACAAATCAAATAAAATAAAATAAATGTAAATATTCTAAAACATTTATTACATAAGAATGAATACATACATATATAACATTGTCTTGAAAACACATCAATCCGCCTGGTGTGGACAGTGGTCCGAGGGATATTATAGCAGGCCGGATGTCCGCCCTCCCTCCCAACAACCCGCCCTTCACCCAACACACACCCCCTTTCAACACACTCCCTGCATACAATAATATTCGTCTTATTTCATTTCACTAGCACCCTTTTGACGCACAGGGACAATGGCCCTATGAATTTTATAATATAATATAATTAAAATGTAACTTTGTTTTAAAATCACTATAAATATTTTATTTTAACTTAATTATAATGTCTACCGGTTTCGAAGCTAACCGCTTCTTTATCAAGACTGATTACTACTTGATAATGAAGCAATTAGCTTCGAAACCGGTAGACATTATAATTGAGTTATAATAAAATATTTATTGTGATTTTAAAACAAAGTTACATTTTAATTATAAAATGGAAAATCATAAAGTTAGTGCTTCAAACATAAATTATATTTATAATATAACTTCAAATTAATATG
Source organism: Brachycentrus maculatus (assembly GCF_059751285.1). Lineage (NCBI taxonomy): Eukaryota > Metazoa > Arthropoda > Insecta > Trichoptera > Brachycentridae > Brachycentrus > Brachycentrus maculatus. The sequence goes on along the minus strand of NW_028281075.1, from coordinate 2,496,193 downwards.
CCATGTGAAATTTTTAAGCAAAGTCTTATTTATGTTGGTACGAATATGCACCAACTTTTAATGGACGATTTGTAACTTTAAAAAAAATTAACTTTACGCATATCCAATGCAAATGAACGGTAGCGAAAGAAATGCAACATTATATGTACATACCTATAGTAATACAATAATTTCTTTACAACATTTTCGGTGTGTCCAAATACTTGTTCACAAATCTGGTTTATCTCCAATAATAGGAGTTATTTTTCATATTATTTTATGACATCTCATCAAAGGTAAAAAAGAATATGGAAGGCATAGGCTAGTTTAAGTGATCCCTTTACACACGTGTAACATTCACCAATTCTACCCATGACTGACAACCACACTACTCAAATTCATGGAAGTATTTATTTGAGTAGTGTGGTTGTCAATAACTTTTTTAATAAATAATTTTACTTCACATTTTGGCCTTAATGTTTTTTAATTGAATCGTTCAAAATGTATCTCAAGTTGGCATTATAGAAAAAATTTACTAACTTTTGAATGACCTTTCAAATGTTTATTTCAAAAAGTCTAGATCTTGTAGCCATTTAATTCCAGCAAACTAAAGGGTGATCCGGAAAGTTTCTCGGGAATGATAGCGCAACTTCCTCCAGACATATCCCTCCAACGCGTTTCAATATCCTATCTATCTCAGATGCTATCGCTCACCTGGATTAGTATCTCGATCTGTACCTACTGCAAACTCCATCGGCCCGATATTTGGATGAGAAAATAATCCGCCGTTTACTTAACCAGAGGTTTTGGTTAACCTGAACTTTAACGAATTGGTACTTACATATCGTGTTTTCAATTAATATTTTTTTATTCAATTAAATACATGTAATAAATGAAAACTCTTGTTATATCCCGATCGCATTAACATAAAAGTAATGTTTTATCATATTATTAAATCAATCTTACCACCCAAAACATAGATAGCAAAATTCAGTTCAATGTTCAAAATGACAAAATTCTTCTTCTTCTTCTTTCCATGTTCGCTCCCTAGGTGGAGCATATGGCCAACACGAGTCGTCTCCAAGTCACTCTGTCACGCGCCATCTCCTTGGCTTCCTCCCAGGTCAGTCCGGCGTCTCTAAGTTCCGCTGAGTATAGTCGGTGAATGGTCGTCAGCGGCCTTCCGGGGCGCCGGAATCCTTGGGGTTGGAAGAAGAGACATGACAAAATACTGTATTTTTTTTATACCCCTTGTAATCCAGGTAGGTAGGTCCATCAAATATTCTGATTATAATGATTTTCAATTACGTGGAATATTAATATATTTGCAATTAAATGAAAAATTAAAAACGTATAGACACCGTAGCATTGTTGAATAGACGCTCAACTGCAAATCTGGCGTCGCGAGTTCGATTCCAGCCAATCGCAAAATGAATTTAAGAAATATTTAATCTCAATTGGCCAATTGGCCAGGGTATTTTTCATACTAACCTTCTCCCTATCCTTACTACATCCCTTCTTCATACAAACCTCTAAAACGAGGTTCATCCATATTCAATTTGATACACAATAAGCTGTACATTGAAGAAATGTACGTATAAATATATATGTTTGAAATACCGGGAAATTTAATATAAAATCCGTATTATTATATTTAAAGAACTTCTAATCAATATTTTTTAATCTGCTTCCTCGCATCAAGGCCACATAAATTGACTTTAGAACTTTTAACCTTAGACCGACCCCGTTGAATAATAACCGCTAAACGGCACGACTTCCGTAAATGCAAAAAAAAACTGTACTTGAATTTGATCGGGACCACACATATTGGCCCCATGCAGTAGGTATAATATGGCATTATATTGATACGGGAACGGCAGACTCCGGTATCTCTCGAGTCGAAACTTTAAATCGAATATGAACCACCTAGTTTAGAATACAACTTCGCTCCATTTGTTAAGCTGTATACTCGAATTATACTTTACGTAGCTACGTATACAATTATCATACATTCAGATGGTTACACATCTCTTTTATCAATTTCTGTTCAATTTAATGCTAAAGTATCGACGATAATATTATGTGTAGTGAAAACTCAGTCGGATATCATTTTATCTGGAATATGGATACTGAAATTCTATATTCTCGTAGTAAAAGGCAAAGAAAGTATTGACAATCAAATGTGTGGAGGTGGCTGATTTGTCAAAATGTTTCCATAGTTTACTTGTGATTACGTTTGACAACATCTGAGATTCTGGGTTTCAATCCAGCATTGTTTTACAATAAAATCAGTAAAGCATTCTTCATATCATTTCACTATATCGCTTCCCCTTAGATCCTTAGCTGATCTTATTTCCTTTGCCTTTCTCATATTCATAAATTCAGTTTCATTTAGACATATCGCTCACTCTTTTCGACAACGTCATATTTCGAAAATCGAAAATTTTCAGTTGTGCATGTTTTCGGAATGCCCAGAAAATGTACTATATCCCGGTTATCTTAATATTTACCCTCTACAGGGCAGAAAGTGTTGTTTTTGCATTTTGAACAAAAGGTAACGTTTGATTATTTGTTTGAATATGCAAAATATTTTTTAAATGGAGAAAAAAAAATCAGATTTTACCTAAAAAGATCTGTTGCACAGTAAAAAGTTCAATAAGTGGCTTGATATTTATTTTTAATACATATTTTTATTACCATATTTTTAAACTTTAAAAACGATCTCCTAAAAAATCAAGTTTTTTGATATATGACGTTATTGAAAGGAGCGAGCGACATGTTAAATCAACAGATGATATTTCAAATTCAATATTACTTTGATACGTTGAATGAAATCATAATACGCTGCAAAAGTGGTAAAGCGGTGTAAAATGATGCATAAATAGCCTTATTTATATGACACATGACGTTGTTGAAAGGAGTGAGCGACATATATAGTTGTAATTATTTATTTTTTTTTAAAAATTAAGAAGAAAAAATCTATCAAATCTCTATCAAACTGTATTTTTTTCAATTCGTTTATTGATTCGGCAAGAAATTACTTTGTGGTAATATTAATTGATTTTTAATTTAAAATTTACTTAAATTTAGTATTTTTCTAAAAATCTATTTTGACACACAAACGTATCACAAAGGAATTTTTAAAAATAGTGGGATTGATTTAAATTAAAAATGGATATTTGTTTATTCCTAATGTAAAGTTAATAAGTACATAAAAGAAACTCTTCAACTAAAGCATGTACATTGATACATCACATCAAATATGTATTTTCTTACAATTATTCATAGATTGATTCCAACTAATGAACTCTAAGATATCTTTCTTCACCGGCAGATGACCATATAACCAAAGGAACAAAAATGAAACTTAATCCTTCTCCTCCTGTATTCCTGGTAGGCCGGTATGTATTCTCACTTATACAGAGTTGTATTTACCTGGCCGGGTTGTTGGTAAGTCGGCTGACGTGATGTTTGCGCAAGTTGAGGGATATTCCGGACTCGGCTGACATCCGATGTCTTATCCTCCTGCCATCCTGGTATCAGTTGCCGACAGTTGTTGACTTATTGTTGATTCCTCCGACGTGCAAATTGATAATCTGGACTTAGATAGTTCAGCAAATCCAAGACACGCCTTAGGAAATATCATATTCATAAACCGTAGCCGAACTAAGGAATCGGGTTTTCATCATCAACATCGTTTTCAATACATAATTTTATGGCATAAAAGTTTAGCCGATTGATATCTGCTACTACTCTTAAATTATCAAATTAAGTTGCTAAGACATTGAACCTTTTTCTAGGATGAAACATTCAAACAAAAAATTAAAAGACAATAAATAGTCCTAAAAGCACGATCAGCAAATTGTCTATGTTTCAAAACTAATTCATTTTACCTTCTTTCTTCGCTCATTTGCGATTCACGTGCCCAAACTATCTGTGCACACCTTTCTTAATTTTATCGATAATGCTTATCTCAGCCTTACATTCTTTTCTTATATCACCATTTGAACATCATATAACGTGTGTTTTAATTATATTATTGTTTTCAATAGCTGAACTCGGCCACTATTTGCTCTGTATCAGTCTGATTAATTTGAAAAACAATAAAATATTATGCAGCGCATAAGCGATCACTTAAAATAAATCGATAGACACGTCAATGTCAACCTGAGACACCTATAATATTGATATATCGTGAGTAAGGTAAATAATCCAGTGGCTGATAAAATAAGTACTTAAAAATGTTAATAAATCCATAAGGTTAAAATTTCTTTGAGCGTGTACATCGAAAATCATGGAAGTCACCATTGAAAAATCCGAAGAAAAATATTACACTCTCCTTACCATCCATTGATTACTTTGTGTATACCACTTTTTTAAAACACTTATTTGTGACTACCGGTTTCGGAAAATAATTCCATTATCAGGTCATTAAAATTAATATAAAATTATTACATTAATATTATTAAAATTAAAATTCCATTAATACGATTTGAGATTTGCATATTTTTTTTTGAAAGATAGAAATACGACAAATGAATTGTCGAATCACAAAGGAATATTTACAAAAGTGGACTCGAAGTTAAATTTAGTTAGTTATTTATTATGGGTAAGTCTTTATTGATTGCTTACTTATTTCTCATTTTTCTAGATTATCTGAGACCAGTTTTATTTACATGTAAAATTTCTATGCTCGTTAATTTATTAAAATTATGGTCTTCAGATGATAAGCAATATGGTGATAAGCAAATTCCGAAAAATTATTATTATTAAGACACCTTATATGTAGTTTAACCGTGATGTTGAATTTACGCTGGAAAGGCTGGATAATTGGAACAATCGTATTTATAAACACCAGAATTATTAAATTTAACTTCTTTATCATTACAATTTAATAACAATTTATCTATATTATTGTTTGTATAAAAAGCTGGATGAATATTTTTTGGTAAATTATAAAAAATGGTATAAGTAAATGAATTTATAAACAAAATTCTTCGCCAGCTTTCATTAATGTCTACGGTTAAGAAAAATATTGATCAATCTAGACTTCAGTGCTTTATGACGCAAGTACACAATAATACTAAAACTAAGCAGAACGATATAAATATTAATAATTGCGCCTATTAAAGAGCAATCCTTCGACTGTGAGGTCAAAATGGCTGATTGTAAATTTCGATATGTGTATTACAAATAACCGTGAATCAAGATATCCCATGAACGGTTTGTAACAATAGGCCCTGTGTTCGTGTCCGAGCCGAGTTAACTGCGATCGTCAATAAGCTATCGGCCGATATTATTTGTACTAAACTGATCGCTCTATCGGCTCATTAGTCGGCGATGTACTCATACGTGTGTGTGATGCTCCAGTGTTTGTAGCGGAGGGCGGACTGGAGGCCTAATGACTTGGGATGAGAGGCTTGAATCACAAAAAAATAAATTTAAAATTCCATAAGCTATAACCAAAGTATAAATATAACTACGTGTGATAAAAAAAAATTATCTTCTAATTTAAAGGGTGGAAGTAAGCATGAGGGAAGAAAATTATTAAGTTATGCAATACCAAATATATTTTTTATTTAAAAACAATATATAAATAAATTGTTGAGGGCCCTTAGTAATTATAATAATAAAAGCTCTTACTAAATCAATCGCTTATATGCAATGTATGAAAAATCATCAGAAAACCATGCTTAATAGCTTATTAGAAGAAAAGAGCACAGCTTTTATTTTATTAATATTTTTTGTATTTGAATTTATGTTATGTAATGCAAAAGAATTGAAAATAAAGAAAAAAAATCGATTAAATGAAATACTTAATATTTTATGATGAAATAAATATAATAAATAAAAATATCGCATGCCTTTGTGTTTGTATAATAGACCGTTACAATAAAAAAATAATCTTTTGAGTAAATGGTAAAATAAAAAATGAGGATGTATTACAGTATTTTCAAAGTATTGTTAATGTATTGTAAAATTTCGGAAAATATTTTGTTAAATTAAATAACGAATATAATTTTTTTTTTAAAAATCATGTTTTTCCGATAGGAATTTTTGATAATTGCGTTAGAATTCCTTTATATTTTTTGTGTTTTTGTAATTGCGTTTTATGTTGTAGTTCTGACCATGTTATGGCCAATAATATATTTATAAGCATGTTGGTTGATCATTAACATCTTTAAGAGAAATAGTTTTATAATTTGACATATTGGAGGCGGAACGGTGAAAATGGCATGTTCGTTATCGAGAAATAATGATGTCATTTAAATAATGATATTGTCAAACTAATTACACGAATAATTTACATATGTCGTAAATATCATTATCGTGATTTTATTTATTTATATATATATATATATATATATATATATATATATATATATATATATATATATATATATATATATATATATATATATATATATATATACATATATTTATACATTTATATATATATATATATATATATATATATATATATATATATATATATATATATATATATATATATATTACTTATTTTTTTAATACGTTTTAAAAATATAGTTTTGAGACGACTTATTTCTGCACACAAATTCATATTTATGATACATATATGTTATTTTTAGCGGCTCTACTAGAAATATAAATAAATGTATTTTTCCCTTAAATCTCTCTTTTATATCACCGAAAATAATTGAAAAATAGATTTAGCACCCATACCGCTCATATAGATAGTAATAATAAAAAATGATAAGTAATAATTATATAAATTTGTCTCAAACCATTTTTCCTACATGTCTGCAATTAATTGACAGTGTTAATAATTATAATTTACAATTAATAACTGTGTTAATTGATTTATTTTGTGGGTAAAAAATTTACTTCAAACTTTAAATTAAAAGTCGGAAAAAAATTTAACCCTTTTTTTCGGGCATAATATAAACATTCATTATTGTTTGTATGTGTATGTAGATCACATACATTACATCGGTACATAAAACATGAATTGAGATGTTCGTGCCCGCTCTATCAATAAAGCAACATCTTTATTTACTATTTCCAAATCAGCCTCTAATCTTCTCTAATGTGGAGCGATAAATCTAACCAGACACGTCAAATTACAATACAACTCCGGGGTAACCTTAATCGCTCCATAGAACCATATGTTTATTAAGACATTTCGTACATAATTGCCGTATGGTGGAGATGATGAATGTTCCTCTCGGATCTATGGAGAGTAATGGAGTAGTTGGGTCGGGCCAACCATCTCGCGGAGGATCAGTGTTATATTATTATACGTACAATCTCACTTTAACGCTAAATCGGTAATTATTCTTAACGTCCTTACATATGTACTTACCTTATGTTATGAATAATCTGCACACTAACCGACGCAGTAATCGATCAATTTTGATGGTTTAAGTTTGAACACACAAGATTCAAATGAAGATTATATGGTTCGTTTGTAGGTAAAATATCACATTTAAACTAAATATTAATACCGATGACAACAAAAACGCATTAACGTATTTTGTGCTTAATTTTACACTAGATAGTGGCGTCTACAGAGTTTTAATCATGGTAGGCAGTAAGAAAAACAGCTTATTAATAGTTATTAAAAAACCTTTTAATGTTTGTCTTAGAACTCTAATAATGCGTACTTTGTCGGTGAATAAAAACCAAAACAAATAGTTATTCTATTTTTCTTTCTTAAAGTTATATCTTCATTTGTTTCAAAACAGCATATTTTTATATTTTTCCACATAAATAGGGTAAATAGGGTAAAAAAATGTAAAGATATTTTTACATATTTTTTTTCATTTCAGTGCTTCGTATGTAATATTATTTTTTTTTAAATATAAATAGACTTTTTTTTCTTTGTGTGGATAGTATTTTGTTTAAAGTCATTTAATACCTTGGTAATAATTTGTTTTAATATTTTTAATGCTATTTTTTAAAGTGGGAATAAACCTGTTTCAATATTTTTTGAATATTTTTATGATTGTCATGTTTTTTATTTAAATAACCAAATATAAAAGCTTCCAGTAATTTTAGTAGTTAAAAGTAATGTTTTTTTTTAATATAGCTCGTCTGAAGCTTTTATACATTTTTCTTATTTTTGTGCACCACAAAATTACTAATTATATTCATATTTCATTTATTATTTTTATTCTTAACAGTTCTGAAATTTCTAAAATGAATTTTTAAATTAAACTCACCTTGCTCGATTTATATAATGGTGGGTATGTAAAAATATAAAATTAGTATTTAGCAGTCAAATATTATCATTATATTCATTTATCATCGATTGTTAGGCGATGAATAACGTTACGTTGGCAAGCCTGCAATATGATCTTTCCATATATTAAATTTGGGAATTCATCTCTTACGAAAGAAAAATCTACTAAAATAAATGAAAAGTAGTTTTAAAAGGAATTACATAAAGTAAAATAAGTATGCAACGGGAAGTTCAGTTTCCTTCAGACGTAAAGTTGGTCAATATCGCGATCATTTTTAACGATAAAAGGCTACTCCATAGTCACACAAAATCAAAGCTATTAATAATATTTAAATATGACTTTACTAAAAAAACATGAAAATACTTTTGTCTTTAATGATCTATCAAAAAGTCCTTAATAGATTGAACGATGAAAAAAACAAAAATCATGGAGTTTTCTTAACAAGTGTTATGATCTAGGATTGAATCTTTCCCAAATTATGGTTTAAAATTGCTTGCACATGATGTACATAAAAATAATGGGATTAACGAAAAAAAGGAGATGAACAAAGATTGAAGACTTGCTTATGCTTAAGAACTGTTAGTTCAACATATGAGTAACATGTAATTAACAACTTGAAATAGCCTTCCGCCTCGAACGAGTCAAACAATCAATTTCATCAATATCTGATAAGGTGGGCAGTCGTGTCTGTAAGTATCTCTATACTCGTGTACACTCTCTGACCAAATAAACATAACTAGAAAATAAAACCCTCTAAAAGCAATATATTTTTAGAGTTCGCTAACCATAATCATTCTCCTGTTGATAAAAATCAAACATGTAAAAAAGCAATGAATGATAAGTACATACATTTAAAAAATATATAAACTATTTTACTATTCGTTTTTATGTACGTAGTTAACATATTTTGGTAATTGTGGTTTAATGAAAAAAAAAACTGTCGTGTATCAATTGCTTTTGAATATTTTTGAATCAATGTAATCCAATGTCGAAAATTTGACATGACGGAAAATTTAGAATTTTTTTCACGCCGATTTTCTTAGGGAGAATGGAATGCCATATACTGCCCTAGCTTCTTCTACAACCACATTCATACATGCCCTCCGGTTACGAAGACTTTTGACGCGGTCATATTTGAGGTTTTGAATGAAAAGATAAACCTTTTTGTTTTCATGATACTGATACATCATTTTGTGCGGAAAGGGTCAAAACAAAGAAGAAAGTCAAGGCTGTGTTTCGAGTTTGATCATAACTAGAACTTTCAAGAATTTCAGAAGTGTGGTTGTCAAACATGGGTAGAATTGGTGAATGTTACACGTGTGTTAAGTGATCAGTTAAATCAGCCTTTGATGGTCGTGAGCCCTGTAAATGCCCAGACTTCCATATTCTTCTTCATCTATGTTGAGATGTCAAAAATAATGTAAAACAGAGAAAGATAAGACAAATTAGTTTGACAAATCGTGTTCTATTATTTTTTATTTCAACCATATCCCTATGTGGAGCATATGGAGTCCAAAAACTGTCTCGAAGCTTTTCTGCAAGCTCCTTTGCATCTTCCCAAGTCAGATCCGCGTCCTATAGTTCTGACGGGAACTGCCGACGAATTGTCAGCAATGGTCGTCTTGGGCGGTGCAAACCTGATGCCTTGTAAGAGAGGCAAGCTTGATTAAGGTTCTAATTATATTGTTGGTTCGTTATTTTGAACCAGCGACTGTAGATTTCTAGCCCACCGGCTTCCTTTGACTGTTTCGGCATGTTTATTCTGAATTCCAGCCGAGGCACGAGTGAGATGGCAAAGGTTAAGACAATATTTCACCGTGTGGTAGGAGAATATTGTATATTACTGCGGGCATGTGAAACTGGTCCACGATCACACATCAATTTGGAGAAATTCCTACAACCACGATATATCCGGGAAATAGCTTGACTGTGATATGTGAGTTCTTGAATCATGAATATCCGTGCAATGTGCCGGATGTTGCAGTAGGTACGGTGCCTTGAATAATTAAGACTCAATAACTTAACAAAATAACTTTGTTATAATATCACTTTATATCTTATTTTAACTTAAGGAAAACGTGGACCGTTTTCTAATCAAATAACTTCTTCCTTAGGACTAAAGACCAGGGCTTTTTTTTCCATGTAACGAGGCGGAACGGCTTCCAGCACCTTTTTTTACTGATGTTTTTATTTTTTTATTTTTTATTAATTAATTTTCAAAATCGATTCGACGAAACAAAGTTTGTGCTTACATAATTACAATCTTTATTTATATAATTCGTCAAAATTATAAAATATGGTATTGTAATGAATATTTGAATGATATTTGAATACCTTTTTTTTAGTGAGTTCCGGTACCTTTAAGGAAGTTTATAAGAGTCTCGGGACCTTTTTTGTTTAATAAATGGTGGGTATTTGAGTTTGACCGGTCGACTTTATACTTAATATGTTATATATATTTTACAAAATATGAAGAAATATAATTATTTTACTAAAAAAATGAAAAATCGAAAAGTATGTAAGTGCTACAAATACGAGTACCAATTACAACTAACAGGTTGTTATACAACAGAAAAACTGTTTATTTTTATTATTACAGGTATCTTTAAAAAGTAAAAAACGGTTTTTTTAGGGAAGATAATATGGATATCTCAAATTAACGGTAATCTACGACACGGCTTACAACTGGTCATCGATTGGTTTGAGTCATCACTTTTTGCACTGTGTTACATTCACGTAAAACCAAACCGTGTTTTTTTGGGTTTAAAATGTAGTCAACCTTTAAAACAAATAAACGAAACCGTCAATAACTCAGTGGCTTAATTTTAATTTAAATAACATCAAAAATAGCGTGTATTTTTAGAAACACCTTAACTGATGTTTTTTTGCGAATGATAATTATCAGTCATTTCTTCACTGGATAATTCGAAATGACTTAGGTCCGGTTAGTTTATTGCCAAACTAATTGTAATAAATAATAAAATATGTTCTATTAGCAATAGTCGAAAGAGATAACCAATATAATTAAGTAAAATAAAAATTAAAAGCAAACATATTAGGGACTATCTTTCCTCCATAGGTATAGTTAATACCTGTTGTGAGGTAGAAAGGATTTATTTATCTTTATTAAACACAGCTTTTTTAGCCTTTGTAATATCTGCAGATAATTTTAATATGTAATTCTTGGAATAAAATTAAACCATATTCAAAAACATGAAAATAAAAATTAAAAATTAAAATAAGAGACTCAAAAACTGGCAAAGTGTATGAAAGTAAATTAAAGTGAATGAAAAGCATAAATAGAAGATAAAAACTTCAAAACTTATAAACTGACAGAAAAAAATAGAATCTTGAGATAAAATATCCAGAAATTTTGTTTTCAAATTTCAGAAAATTGAGCATTATTTTCTTTGCAGTGTATTTTTTTGCTAACATTTTTTACCAATCTTTTAGCCAATATCTTTATGCAATAGCTTAAGTCTTGAAAAATCCAAAAGAAAGATAATAAATCTAGATTTTTATATTATTCTTTATTTTATCGGATCATTATTTAACAATAAAGTTCCACAAATTATTCATTGCTTATATTATTACTAAATTAAGGTAAAACTGTGATACCCAATTACGCTACGTATGAAATTCTTGACACAATTAAGACACCGACGACATTGCGTTGGTTCCAATTCATTTATACACGGTTTCTTGTTTCTATAACTAATTTCTAAATTAAAATTCGATTCACGACATGTTATTTCGTAAAGTCATTCCAAATCGTTACTTGCAATACTAACTGTCCTATCGCACATTTTTACTTTTACTACTACTGACACGCTGAAATACGAGGATAGAATTCCACAGGATAGAATCTTCTCTGACGTAAACATTCGAGTATATTTGTATCTAGCCGTCGACGTTCTTTAGTCAAGTAGACTGCTGACATGGCCAGATTAAAGGTATTTTATTTTATAAAACCAAGTATTTCTAACTAAATTCCGATAACGAAAAACCGCAAAGAGTATCAGAAATGAATACTCTATGGAGCATATCAGGTAAGAAAATATAATATACAATGGAGATTTATTTATTTATTTATTTACGGTTCACAAACAATGAAAAATATATTTCAATAAACGAAATACAGTACAATACAAATAGTTTTGATGTTTTTCATCAATTAGATGGGAACACAACAAGCTTACAGAAACAATAAAGGTGCAGGTTAAACACATGTATAAAGAATAGTAATTTGGTTGTAAAAAAAGGGTAGTAACAATTAAAAGTAATGAAGTAAGAAAAATTACCAGGAAAAGATAAATATGCTAGATCGAAGAAGTCGTTAGTTGGGAAAGACAGCGACGAAGACAATGGTATACGCATGTGAGGAAAATGGAACCATTCAGACTCCTACACATTGCATTTACGGCCAACCACAAAATGGACGACTGCCGGGCAGACAACCAGATCAGAAAGCTGAGAATAGATATCACAGGAGGCTTTTCCCTTTTAAAAACAGGCCACAAGGCCCAAACCAAAAAGAAGAAAAATTATTTCTCGGATGTCCTAACTCTATTTTTCTATTGGTACCTACTTTAAAACATATTATTTTTCCCATCTTATTATCGTTTTTATATACTCAAACTATAGTGATGGAGTATCTTAGAAATAAAGATCTTGTTAAATGTAGAACTGGGTGTAAAAACATAGTAAATTGGAATTTTTAACAGATTGTTGATTTCGTATATTTGGGAAGTATGCAAGTATGAGTCTAGAGGGATGGAAAGGTTGATAGAGTTATAAAAAGGAGAGTAATTGCTGAGAACAGAGTGATTGGTATACTAAAACCAGTTGTATTATTTAAAAACCTATCGGCGAAAGCTAAATTTGGAGTTTTAATGCAGAATGTGCAGAAATGGAGTTAGGAGTTCTGCGATGTTAACGACGAATTTATCTATGTTTTTAGTAAGCCACGCTTAGGGTCCGAAACGTTAGATGTATTTTATTTTATCATAATCAATTATTGCCTTGAATTTTAAATTTCTAAATATTACGCTTACCAAAACTAATTATAAAAAGTAAGCAAATGATGATAACGTTAATCAATTTGATTACATAATGTGTTATTGCTTTATATTTATTTTCCGGACGTTAACCCTTACTGGTCCAATGTCGAATCTCATTCGACATCAATTTTTTGCTCTTAGGTCCCATGTCGGATGTTATTCACCTTTTTTTTCATCATTAGTATTATTTATTTAAATTCCAAGCTTACATTTTTGTCACTCGTATCTATTACAATAGTATGCGGAGCAGAGGACAAAAGTTTTTTTTTCAATTGGAATGTAACTGTCTACCTAGATTTTTATTTTAAATTTGGGGGACCGGAAAGGGTTAAAGCATAATGCGAATATGATATTGGCTTGAATTACAATAAAAATATATTGCGTTAGCCACATAATGTAGAAAACATAATCGATACTTGTTTTCGGTAAAAAATGTTTTAAAATACCTATGTTTTTTCTCCGTATATTGTTAACTGCTAGAAAATACTAATCGACAACCAGTTTCAAATAAATGTCCAGAAGTAAAATTATATTAATCATAAATGACATAGTTTACGCCTTATATTTTCATTGTAATTCCATCTAGGGAAAATTTTTGATGCAATTAGTATAATTTTGAGAAATACAAGATATCTATAATTACCAGATTGGTAAAAATGAATTAGAAATACAGACTTGAAATTTGTACCATATGTAGCTTAGTTTTATTTCAATTTTAATTTTGACTTCTAATTTGGTTAATTTTTATATATTCTATTTCATTACTTTAAATTCTTATTACTTTTTTTACAGCCAAATTTCTATTCTTTATTTATGCATTTAACCTGCTTTTTTAATTGTGTCTGTAATTTTGTTGTGTTCTCATCTAATTGATGAAAAACATTCTAAGAATGTGTATTGCACTGTATTTCATTTCTTGTAATGTGTTTTTCATAGTTTGTGAACCATAAATAAATAAATAATCCTGATTTGTGAATAAGTCTTTGGACATACTCAAATGTTGTAAACGATTCATTCTATATATTGTCTTCATTAGTTCCTGTCATTACAGTAGGTAATAGTAGGACGGTGTCGGTGTTAATATAATATTATACTTGTGTCAGTATAGGTGTTTGTGTAGGGATTGTAGTAGTGTTGTGTTGGAGACCCTTGAGCGTCCTCGTCAGCTACTAATTTAAATTGTCTTCGGGAGACTTTCCGCCCACTACTCTCTTACAACAGTACACGATGATACAAAATTAATGGTCAAATTATTTTTGAAAAGCCGTAAGCAAAGTGTAATGACTAGTTTTGGACTGATATCGGCTAACATAACCGCATAAGAAGGACAGGATATAATATTTTGTATTTTAAAAGCATAATTAACTTTGTGATAAGGAGAGTGAAAAATATATGCTTGCACAACCAAATTGAGGCTTGTGTGATAAGTATACGATAGAAGTGTATTTGAGCATAAAAAATAACTAAATTCATGAACTAACCCTCACGTCCCTGATTGCTTTGAAAATTTGACACAACATTGCATACATCGCTTACTCTTTTCAAAAACGTCATACGAGTATATCAAAAAACTTGATTTTTCAATAGATCGTTTTTAAAGTTTTAAAATAAAATGAAATGTATTAAAAATAAATATCAAGCCACTTATTGAACTTTTTACTATGATATAGCAGTACATATCGCTCACTCCTTTCAACAACGTCACATATCAACAAAAAAATTTTTTTTCAGGAGATTGTTTTTAATGTTTCAAAATACAATAAAATGTATTAAAAATAAGTATCAACCCACTTATTGAACTTTTTACTGTGCAACAGATCTTTTTTAGGTAAAACCTGAATGTTTTTTCTCCATTTTAAAAATATCTAGCATATTTTAAAAAATGATTAATACCTTTCCTTCAAAATGCAAAAACAACACTTTTTGCCCTATAGCGGGTAAATATTGAATTAAAAATATGCCGCTTTTGCTGGGATATAGTACATTATTTGGGCATTCCGAAAACATGCCCAACTGTAAATTGACGATTTTTGATACATGACGTTGTTGAAAGGAGTGAGCGACATGTGACAAGTAAAAACAGTTTTTTTTTCATCGCAATGTCAGCACCATCTGTTGAACGTAACAATTACTAAACATTGCTAGTGGCAGACAACGTATTACAGTCACTAAGCATTTACAATGTTTTCAATTGCATTGTGGTTAATAGATTTTTAATGTTTGCTTTGCTTCGCAAGCATTGTAAAAAGAAACATATTAAGAATGTGTATTTTCTATTCTCTTTATCAGACTGAGCCACTGCAACGCATAGCCGGGTACAGCTGGTAAAAAATATATCTTGATTATACCCAAACTCTGCAACTTCTAATACAAGTACATACATTAGAATGACGAATAAATTATTATATCTAATATTATATATTGACGAAATGAATTTATTCGTTTTATCTTAATTCTTCCTACGTATTTCGGGACACCGCGTATAATCTGCTAAGTACGATGACATAAACTGCAATTATTTTTCTCTCAGCGTTGCACTACTGCAACGTAAAGCCAGCGGCTCTCGGCATTGTGTGCTTTATAATATATGCCAATAGTGTCGACAGTCGCTTGAATGTATACTTTACTATTCCGAAGTGTTTTCTTTCTTACCCATATTACCTCCAATGTGTTTTTATTGTGTTGAACAATACTCGTAATAATTATTCAGTCTAGACTAATACTTATTTATGGTATTTTTAAAATCTAATTTCACTCGAAATTTTACTATGAAACCTATACCTTTGTAATCATTTCAGAATTTTCTTCCTTGTTCCATCTTAATTTATCGTCTTTGTTGATTGATAGGGTCAGCTCTCCTCGTCCTTAGATTGTAGGTCCTTCTACCAAATCCAACCTTACCAAGGTTCATGCCTTAGAATCATGTTCTCTTTCCATGGCATCCCTGAATTTGTTGTTCATTCTCTAGATGTCTTTCGATCACATCAAAATACTTTTAAAAAAAATAAACCATGTATACTTTGTTGGGTATTATAAAAATTTTTATTTTTTTATTTTGTTTGCAATTTATCCCTCTACTAAAAACCATAAGTGTTTCAACATTGTACGAAATCTGTAAATTAAATACATAAATATATGATGTATTTTTCACATCTACCTTCCCTATTATGGTATTATCCTATCTGCAGACAAGCTTCTAAAATAGGCATTCGAGGGCTAATGCTGTGTTTTTAAATAGCTTTTTATACTTTTCTGTCTCAAAACTGAAGTAGCAATCATTGTATCTATACAAACACACGTTTGAAAAAATAAAATCATCTAGATTTGTTTTATTTTATTCTAACAACGATTCATTATGTAATGTATAATCTTCGTCCAGCAGTACTGCATCAGAATGCACATAAAATAATAAGTTTCAAAATTTATATTCAACGGTCGATAAAAAAATTTAGTCGCCCATCTTAATCTAGTCACTTCAATTAATATCCCTTTTTTTTAGGTGAGTCATCATGAAAATCGTGTTTTCAGGCGTTTCAAATAGTATGTAAAATAATCCGGTTAGGGTCTAGCACACATCTAAATTAAACGGTTTCTGCCAAATAAAAGCTTTCTCAAACCAACCATAGATGGCTCCTATGAACTTTCTTTATATATATATATATATATATATATATATATATATATATATATATATATATATATATATATATATATATATATATATATATATATATATATATATATATATATATTGTATATATATATATATATATATATATATATATATATATATATATATATATATATATATAAATATATATATATATGTATATATATATATATATATAAATATTTATATATATATATATATATATATATACTTATATGTACATTTATTTAAATCATAATTCATACATATTCAGAACATTTTTTTGCAGAGACCCACCAAGCCACTTGAATATAACTTGAATATAAAAGCGTCATGAGATTTATGAAACATGTAAAATATGAAAATTTGAGTAGTGTGGTTATTAATCATGGGCAGAATGGTGAATGTTACACGTGAGTAAAGTGATCACTTAACCATCCTAGACGGCCGTGAGCCCATGTAAATACCCAGACTTTCATATTCTTCTTCTTCTATGTTGAGATGTCAAAATGTAATAAAAAGGAAATCGCAATTCTTTTAAAAACTATTTTTACTTTTTATACACTGAAATATTTCACAGATTAATTCTTAAACTTATTTATACGTCTTATTACTTGTTAATTTTTGATTCGCATCGAGCAATATAAAATTAGCGGGAGTTAAAACAGGAAGGAAGGGAGCGTAATTGACTCAGCACAGAAGTCAGAAGTAGCAATCAATTGAATACCGACCCTGTATAGTATGTAGGACTCGGTTAAGAAAATAATCCATGATTTAAAAAACGCATTCTAAGTAAATCTGCAGCCGGCACTCGACCTCCCACCCCTAGGTGGGGGTTCCTCGGTACCCCCCGGACCGACCCCCGGACCGACCCCCGTTCACTTAGCCATTAAGTTCCTCCCGGCTCGCGGCTTACTGCGGCAGGAAAACTAAATTTTAAACAAATATCCTCCGAGCGTAATGAAGTCTTAACGTGATTTTTAGCCACATTCATTTACCGTGTCTACCGCGTGGAAGAGCCCGCCTAGCTAGCTCCGTCCGCCTAACCTACGTACTACGTATCGCGTACCCTGGTACATCTATCTATCCAAATTATATTTAATACTCGCGGAAGGGTTTCGTTTTATTTTTTGCCTCGTGCAAACTTTCCGGCTGTATTGTAACTCCATTTTCACGAGGATCAGTTCCTAACCAAATTTTATGCTACGTTATTTTTCAATAAGCATCAATTTATTTTCATACCACTACTAAATAGATACTTCTAGTAGCTTTTTTTTTTCACTCTAATATTTATTCAATATTTCCCTGGACTGGTACCTGAAGCGAAGGGCTGACACCTTTCCTTCATGTGTTAACGATCAAGATAACACTGCGTTTATATGATGCAGTGCCCTATGCACCAGTGGGTGTGGATAAGGGTTAGAGAAGAAGTAGCTAGAAATATAATAGCTGCACATTATGCATTGAATACCTAGAACTGAGATGTGGTTATGATTGATCAATAATTCAAAATCAAAACAAGTTTTCCATTGGTTCTATGAACATAGTAATAGGAATAGGAATAAAATAAGACTGCCTATTTTGAAAAAAAAACAGAGTCGCAAAATTGTATCATGTATAAAGGTTTGAAAATGTACGATGAAATGCCTGAATGTATGAAAAATAAAATGTATTATTTTTTGACATCTCATCAAAGATGAAGAAGAATATGGAAGTCTGGGCATTTACGGGGCTGACAACCATCATAGGCTGGTTTAAGTGATCACTTTACACACGTGTAACATTCACCAATTCTACCCATTATTGACAACCACACTACTCAAATTCTTGGAAGTTCTGTATATATGAACCAATTTAGAAACCTTGTTCTTGAATCACTAGAACTTCACTAGAGACATATGTTGGTGAGATGTAAAGAAGATATTTTACTAAGCATTCAGAATAGAACTAATGTTTGAATTCTTTTTCCATATTAGACATAAAAAAAACACTTAAATTTCCATTTTTAGCGTGTAAACTTGCTTTTTTTCTGATTTACGTCGATAAGTAAGTTTTAATGATTTTACGAGCAACAGATGGTAGCTCATTGATCAACCCGATATAAAATTGCATATCATTTGTGAAGGGCATAGTAGTGAGTGTTTACTTGTCTATCATAGTTGTAACAACCGCCCTTGTGTATTATCAAGTTAAAAAATGGCATTAATACAGTATAAACAGGATGTTGATTTATTCTGTTTTCTGAATTTCACGCAAAAATGTATGTATATGAAGAAGAGGAGGCTCCTTCATTTCATTTAGAAAATCACATATTTTTTTGAATTTGGTATATTACTTGTAAATTATGTTATTTATTTGTACCTGCACGGTTCTTCATTAATTATGTGGCACATTGATGTACCTATTTTTACGAAAATGGCATTATGCACTCAAACATCATTAAAGCAAGTAACTTAATATGCACAGAAATTGATTTTTTTTTGTGAAAAATTCTCTTAATATTTTTCTCCATAATCTAGGTTGAGAATGAACTACCCTTTAAACTTAAAGCATTGCCCTCTCGCGTACAGAGTTAGCTGCTCGGGGTATTTTTTGCCCTCTAAGTTGGCGCTTTGCTTCTTTTTTATTATTATTTTGTATGCATTTGCATTCGCAAGGTTGGCGGCATTGCATTCGTGTTTATTCAGCGGGAAGTTGGGAGCGGAACAAACCGCAGTGGGGTGGGTGGGGAGGCAATACGGGCGGTTTGTCTTATCAAATCACACGATAACCTTTCGGCGTACTTCAAGACGCAGGCTTAAGGAAACAAGGAAATCGGATTATTCTTCTTTAGGTCTATAGCTTCAGACCTAATAAGCATATTCAGAGAATCTGTACTCACTGTAATTATTAAAAAGATTTGTAGTGGAAAATATACAATAATACTCGTGAAATGACATCAGTCAATTAGATATAGCAGCACATATCGCTCACTCCTTTCAACAACGTCACAAATCAAAAAAACTTGATTTTTCAGGAGATTGTTTTTAAAGTTTCAAAATATAATAAAATGTATTAAAAATAAGTATCAAGCCACTTATTGAACTTTTTACTGTGCAACAGGTCTTTTTAGGTAAAACCTGAACGTTTTTTCTCCATTTGAAAAATATTTAGGATATTTAAAAAATAATAAAACAATACATTTTCTTCAAAATGCAAAAACAACACTTTCTGACCTGTAGCGGGTAAATATTAAGTTAAAAATATGCCGCTATTGCTGGGATGTAGTACATTTTTTGGGCATACCGAAAACAAGCACAACTGAAAATTGACGATTTTTTATATATGACGTTGTTGAAAGGAGTGAGCGATATGACATGTATTGATTGCAATAAATTGAAATAAAAAAGATTGCGTTTAAAAAAGATATAAAAAATAAAGTCATTGCGTTTTCCTGTAAAAATCGATTTGACTTTTAATCCCAAACACATCCAGATGGAGTATAGAGAGGATACATGTGATAGAATACAGATGACGTAAGTAACGGAGCTCAGGATGGAGTACATTACTGCTGTACACATTGAGGAGATGGAGGAAGGGTATATATATATATATATATATATATATATATATATATATATATATATATATATATATATATATATATATATATATATATATATATTTACATATATACTATAACAGAATTAGACATTTAATCGTTTATGTATGACGTAAGTAGAGTAAAATAATAATAAAAAGCAAAAGAAATAAACCATTGATCATATATGCAGAAGAATCAATTCATCCTGCTTCAGCTAAAATCGGATCCACAGCATTAAACGTCGTACAAGGAATTCTTTCATATTTTGTACTGAAGTATTGATATTGTTGGTAATATCGCCCCTAGTCGGCGCTTAAAGTCGCTTGAGGGCGATTAAATAAATTTGAAGAACAATAAAAGGGCGCCAAGAAATTATAGAAAAAAAATGTTACACGACCTTGACTCATAACCTTTGAATAATACAACATATACTTTGGCGCTAATGGAACAAAAAGGTTGGGATCCTCTTATGCATTCTACATTTGATTTTAATAGTAATATATTTAAAAAGACGGATAGGGGAAACCAGGGTCCGAAGTAAAAAAAATACAAATTTAGTTTTTGCTTTAATCCTCATATATACAGACCAAAACTCATTGTGCAAGGTATTTCTATAAATATTGTTAAAAACAATACTGCTTAGAACTTAGAAGCTAATTAATATTTTTAGAGGCGTATCTTGCGTTACTTTTCAAAGCGTTAGAAAATAATAATAAAAACTACATTTATTTTAACAAATATAAATCAAAACTTTTTTGTACTGTCGGAAAGCTCATATAATCATATGCAACAGCTGTCTAATTATTCTTACCCGTAAGCATTTGGTAGCTAATATATGTTTATGTACGATTTTTGGACACACGTATTGTGTTACTTTCGAATGACATTTTAAGTCTTTGAACCCTTGGCTTTGCAAATTTTAATCCTAAGTGTCACCTTCGAGAAACTACGTTCAAAGATTGGGCGTTCTGAATAGGGTTTAATTTTTTTTTAAATTATAATTTTCATAGATGAATTAGAGACTTTTTGTTACTTTAAACAATGTTACTTTAGAACCCGATCTCCCCTACTGCAACCATAAATTTGTAAACATTTGTAACAATATTATTCGTATCTTTTAAATCGTTTCGATATAAATAACAACCTATTTTGATCTCCCAGCGTCGTGCATTAACGCCTCGTAGAAGTAATTCTCATATTAATCTCACATTCAGATAGCAATTACATTATTATAATAACAATATACGTCATATTTCAATGCGTGGTTTACACTGCACTGTGCGGAATATAGATCCGAGGGCTTCAGTAACCCGAGAGTTCACTTTAACACTTTAATGTTCAAACACAAAATCAGATATTTGTTTTAAATTATGGTAATAAAACGTCTGCTTGAGTCACGCTCTATGCGAGTATATCGGTATGTTCCAGGACACTGCGCTGATGGCAATTTAAAAAAAAATAACAAACAAAATTGTGTCGGGTTGTGGTCACGTGGTTAGTGTCGCGGACTTTCTAGGTTCAGAGTTTCTAGGTTCGAACCCACTCTACCACAATTTGGTACCTATTTCTAATAATGAGCCGCTTAGGCTCACAGAAATAGTATGAAATTGAAATATTTGTGTAAATAATAAAAACACAAATATTTCTCTTTATCTCTCAAAATCTTTCAAAAATATCAAAAATATGTGGATTTCATCAAAATATTGCTGACTTTTTACCTAGATTGCAGTTTTTGTATGGACTCGAATTTAACTATTTAAATACGAAGAGTTTATTAAACCTTTTGTTTATGTCATTCAACAGGTATGTTGTTAAGATTTTTTTTTAACTTTATGATTTACTATATGTACAACTCTCAGCATACCTTTCCTAAACAATTATTATATGTTACTCAATTATTACTGCACTTTTTGTCTGCCTTCATGAAGCGTTAAGCTCATTTGGGTTCTATGTTGGAGGTCCTGGGTTTGATTCTTAGGGAGCTAAAAACAAATATTTCAATATTAGAGTAAAGTTATTTTTAACTCTTATAATCGTATATATACATATATATTTAATATCACCCTAGATCGATAAAGCGCTGGACTGATCTACTTGCCTTTTTTGTAAGTAACGGTCAAGGTCACACTGCTTCAATACGATGCAGTGCCCTATGCACCATCGGGTGCGGGTAGGAGATCAAATAAAAAGAAGAATTACAGCAGCTTAGTGGTTGTCGATTAGTATATCATTTCTATCCTGAAAAATCTGAAGCCCAAGACTGATCAACGATCGAGTAAATACCAGTGCTCTATGAGTCCGGATACCAAAATCAAATTAAACTCGTCAAGTTTCCATTTATATTCGTCGCTGCAAAACTTTCGATCGGCGCAGTATCCTTTTGTAATGTTAAAGTAAGTTCATATAAGACATACGTCTGACGCAAACTAAATATTATTGCGATTTGGTAAAGCAATAAGTCAGTGGTAAGTTTTGGCACGATGCTCTTTACCATCGCACCATCTTCCGTGGGTACTTCAGAGGTAATCATTCTGCGCACTAAGTTTCCTTTTAGGGCTCACCATTTTCTAATATGAAACTTCATAAATTTGATCAGTAGGTTTGTTAATTTTATACCTTAAATCAGATATTATTTATTTTGTGGTATTCAAATAAAAATCCCCTCTGTAAATTACACATATTCTTACTAAATATTGTTTAATTAAAAACATTTATCTCATATTACTTCATTATTTATCTTTTTCCTAAAAAAAATAATTTAATTTTATAGCGATGTTATATCATGAGTATTTAAGAAAAACATTTTCCCTTGTGGGCCTTTGTACTATGTACTGTATTTGTATTTTTATCCTTAAAATTAACATGTTTTTTTAGACCCAACGACGCATAAGACACATATGACTTGATAAACTACTTAGAGATACAAAGTAATTAGTCCAGTGATCTCGTGTAATGGATTTAGGAGTGGCATAAATCTGAATATAATTTATGTAAGTGATGATTTTGTATTAACTAATTATACTTAGAAACCTATACCCTTATACCCTGTACTATGACTATTTATTTTGTTTACCCACACACAGGCCATGCCTTTGTGGGATCTTTTTTTGTATTTATTTTTATTATTTATAAATATTTTTTGTTTTTGAATTTATGTTATGCAAAGAATTTTAAATAAAGAAAAAAAAAAAAAAAGATGCTTATGGTGAAGTAATTTATCCCTTTTTTGAATATAAATGGATATAAGAGGAACAGAAGGTACTAAGATAGGAATAAATAAAATAGATGTAATGTCTAGGTAACTCGGGGTTGCATATCCTTATTCGTACAAGCTTATGATTAAGTCTTTTGAGAACACGCGTTCAATTTAGAAAAATAATATTTTAAATATTTTTATATTAGTCATAAAAATAAAATGCAATGTCGCTTTAGAAATTTCATTCCTTCAAATTAGGTGCATATTTTTTTTTCTTGAATGGTTTTCGCAGATAATTTGAAGTGCATTTTATAAACTTACTAAAACGTAAAAAAATGCTTAAACAAAACTACTTTTTTAACCATTTTTTATTGGTACTCTTCTCCAACCAGTTTCAAGAAGATTCTTGTCATCATGCACATGTTTAACCCTGATGATGACAAGGTTCCTTTCGAAACCGGTTGGAGAAAAGTACCAATAAAAATTGTTTAAAAACAAAGTTATTTTATTTTATAAAGCATGTTTTTATTAATTTTTCTTGTTCTTGCTCTTATGCATTGAATTCTCCTGGTAATGACAAAATCATATAATATCTGCTGGTAAAATATAACAATTAATTAGTATTTTAAAAAGCAGGGATTATACCTACCTGTTTTGTGTAATTGAGATTTATCAAACGAAAAAGAAAAAAATAATAATTTTATCACAGATAGTAGTTAAAATAACAATATTTAATTAGGAATCTTCAATTAAAATAAATTATTAATGTTTTCGGTCCTGCAGTTTAGTGCATCTGCCGACTGCAGCGTATAAATTGTTATGAGGAATTCTCCCGTCAAGTTTCTTGTTATTATTATTGAGAAAAGTACTTCGCAGCATCAGATCTCGGGTCCGACAATGCGTGACTCTCCTCACAGGAAGAAAAATGTAGACCACACATTTCCTTACCGTACTAAACTTATCTTCGCACAATTTCTTTCCAATCTTCCATCGAAAGATGGTTTATAGTCCCGACTCTATAAATATAATCCCAAAACTTGCAATTGTTTTAACTTTAACATAGTGTTTTTCGTTTTTGTTTACTTACGTAAATTTTAACTGAGTAATAGTTTTATTTTTTTTTTTTAAATTGTCTGTTTATAAAATTAAAAATTGAATGCAATTAAATGTATTTTTAACTTTTAAATGTTGTGTTTATTAATCCAACGTTGGTTCTAACAAGTATTCTACAAGTTTCCATAACAAGTATTCGACTACATGATGCTATTATGTACGTATACCAGAAGTATGAGGTAGTATTTTACTAGAATGGCACTCTGTAAATTATCCAAAAATATTATTTGTATATTGTGTTATCATCGACTCTCAAAATATGATTACAAGTAATAATATTAATGATAACAAATTTGAATAATTACTACCTCACGTAAAATACTACCTCAAGAGCGCTTCACTTTAATTGAATTGGGAATAAATGTATGTTGAATTTGGTAAACCTCAGGTTTGACGTTTACGTTGATAAAATTTGCTTTTTTTCTCTACTACGGCCGTAAAAATGCTACTTTCATAATAAGTTTTGAGCAAAAATACTTAAGTTTGCAAATTTCTGATCGATTCAACGAAGGGAAATGGGTCAAAATGTCATTTTTAAACAAAAGGTTGATTCGCTAAAGTCAAACAAACTTAACCCTTTTTTAAACATTAATAACGTATAGACAAACCTTTAATATGTTGGAATATTTTCTTAATTTATATTTTACTCGTACCCTTATCCTTCAGTTATCTTTACACCTATCCTTAGTAAAAATTATTGACATATTTAAATGATGAACTCTAAATAAAATAACAAAATACTCCTAATGTCACATGTTAATACTGTCACATGTTTTTAAAAAAAATATTTATTTCAACGGTGAAATAAAAAATAAAAATAAATATTTTTGCAAACATTTTAAGCCATTTAACTTTGTTTTAAAATCCCTATAAATATTTTATTATAACATAATTATAATGTCCACCGGTTTCGAAGCTAACCGGTAGACATAGCAGCTAAGCTTAACTTCAAAACCGGTAGACATTATAATTAAGTTATAATAAAATATGTATTTAAAACAAAGTTACATTTTAATTAGTGCTTCAAATATAAATTATAATTCAAGCCATGTTTTTCGGTTGAATGAATACCATTCGATCACTGTACGAGTACTAATCTGAGTCGAGTCCAACGTTGCCATATCGAAAAACTGAGAAAAATAGTAATTTGTAAATGTTTCGTTGCTTATCTTGTTCGTGATGCACGGATTTATAAAATTTAGTGCAGTTATAGCTGTATATGAAGAAGATACACGATGTATAAATCACTTGCGATTTATCAAGAAGAACTTATTGCGATACTTCTATTCGTAGGTACCTCAAGTGTTCTAGGTTCGATTCCTCATTCTGACACAACTCGAAACAAATCACGCAATACCTACCTACACATTTACGTTATAATTTTTTTACAAACCTAGTTCAGAATACGATAACTTCAATCCCTTATCAAAATATGTAAGTAACTTATGAATATTACATTAAGTTAATACATATACATAGTAGTATGCTATAGTTATATCATTCCTTTAGTATGATCTATCTTTCGACTTGTACATATGGTATATCACATGGTGATAGTCCAGAGAGACAATATACTATAATTTAATATTATTTATTGATTCGGCATTAACTTTGTGGAATGACATGATTATTTTATTAAAATTAAAAAATAATTATAATAATTTATTATGTTTTAATAAATGCTTATATATAATAATTAACAACATTTTGAGTGTGTCCAAATATTTGTTTACAAATCTGGATTATCTCCAATCATAGGAGTTATTTATCATATTATTTTTGACATCTCAACATAGATGAAGAAGAATATGGAACATTTTGAGTGTGTCCGAATACTTGTTCACAAAATCTGGATTATCTCCAACTACAGGAGTTATTAATAAACCAGCCTATGACGGTCGTCACCCTCGTAAGTGCCCAGACTTCCATATTCTTCTTCATCTTTGATGAGATGTCAAAAAATAAAACAAAAATATGGAAGTCTGGGCAATGCAAAAATTCCCAGACTTCCATATTCTTCTTCATCTAGGATGAGATGTTAAAAAATAATATGATAAATAGGATTCTGGTTCGCGTTATATTGTATATGTTGAAATAGAATATATTATTTAAGAAGATAAATAAACCCTAGCATATCTAACAGACTCGAAGCCATTCTAAGGGTATATAAATATTTATCAAACCAAAGATTTTGTTAGCAAAGTAAACGTCAGATATCTAAACTTAAGACTTGTAACCTTTGAAGACCTTTCGAGAAAGGTCCGAAGGTCCGAGAAATAATAACGCCCTTAATATTATAAGGAAATATCAAATTGACCACTGGGCAGTCGTAACGTGATATTCTAGATCAAATATAACTCCTTTATACAGATTCCCATGTACATGTATAGTGATGTAAAACTTCTCAGTCCGATATTATGTACCCTTGGAAACCAAAATGTTTATTCTCCGTAAAGCAGAATGGCAATCTAGGCCTGCCAGGTTGCAAGACTAGCAACTTCAATATTTATTTTAGGTATGGACAATAATAAAATTGTTAGCAGCAAGCGTTTCCAAATCTTAGATTCGTTTCAGCTTCAAAATAAATATATGAACAACAAATGATTCACTGGAAATGTTATTTGAATAAAAATGATCATCTTCATCCAATATTCTTTTTCTGGTAGCCTCACTCACCGTTATTAGAAAGCCTCTAGCCTCACTCACCTTGAAATTTTCAACCTGAAGTAAAATATATCTTACTTAGATTCGTTAACGCAATAAAATTCAATACTTCTTTAGCTTTGAAATTAATAAATGAACAACAATATGCGATAAAAGATATTACATATATCGCTCACTCCTTTCAAGAACGTCATAGATCAAAATACTTAATTTTTCAGGAGACCGTTTTTAAAGTTTAAAAATAGAATACAATGTTTTAAAAATAAATATCAAGCCACTTACTGAACTTTTTACTGTGCAACAGATCTTTTTAGGTAAAATCTGAAGTTTTTTTCTCCATTTGAAAAATATTTAGTTTTTTGAAAAAAATAATTAAACAATGCCTTTTCTTCAAAATGTCAAAACAACACTTTCTACCCTGTAGCGGTTAAATATTAAGTTAAAAATATGCCGCTTTTGCTGGGATATAGTACATTTTCTGGACATTCCGAAAACACGCACAACTGAAAATTTACAATTTTTTATTTATGACGTTCTTGAAAGGAGTGAGCGATATGCAGTCACTTAACATTTGCATTTGTGTCTTAGATGGTACGATTACCGAATGAAAACATTATGAAATAACTAGCTTTTCATGTCTGACAATACTTGAGATTTTTTCGATTTTTATTCACCATTGAGGGACGTTTGAAATATCATTTCGATTTATATGTATATGGTACTTTTTATATGACCAGTTAATTTAAAACGATATTTTATTTAATTACTTTGGTGTATCAACAAGGATAAAAAAATCTGAATATTCATTTTCTCCTTATAAAACGATGCGGCGCCTGTTTTGAGACACCCAATATATCTTGAACCCTCAGGGTTTAAATCCATTGTTTGAGTATAATCAAATAAAAATATCCTTTTACATTTCGTATTTTATCAAATTTTAACAAAAATGTGTTTAATATCACTATATAAATATCTAGAGCTTGAATTGAAAAGTTTTTTTTTGAAAAATTCAGTATCACCAGAAATTATCGATAATTCAAAAAACCAAACCTCCAATTTAGAACTCACTAGTGTAGATCGGTGGGGGAGGGGGTCTAATAAATACATGTGATTTTTTAATGCAATATTTATTCAATATTACCCTGGACTGACACCTGAAGCGGAGAGCCGATCACATTTCCTTCGTGTGTTAACGATCAAGATAACACTGCGTTTATATGATGCAGTACCCTATGCACCATCGGGTGCGTAAATGGGTTTGAAGATGAATAATATTAACATAACGCTTTTTTGTTTTATTTGGTCGGATTTTGTCCGTTATTTAAATAGATTTCCGTTATATCGAGGTTTTACTGTATTTAATATTCAGAAAGATCCTAGTAAAAACCACATTACTACTACTACTACTACCATCACGCTGTTTCCCCGCAGGGGTAGGCAGAGAGGATGGAACGCCACACTCTTCTGTCCTGACACACACTCCTCGCCTCCTTCACATCCATACATCTAGTCATACATGCCCTCCGATTACGCAGACTTTTGACACCGCCAGATTTTAGGTTCTGATTGATATGATCGTGCCAAGTCTTTTTCGGTCGTCCACGTTCTGTTTTCCCTCTCGGGCCTGGAGTACATTACTTATGGGCTGACCTAATATGTGTTTACAACACATTAAATAGAACTGTCAAACACAATGACGGTTCACCTTTCCGATAACAATAAGCTAATAATGATAACAATGGGAGGAATATTAAAGTTTGAGCTCATATCACTATATCTGACTAAGCACCTGTAACTCCTCAAAATATATTATCCAAATAAATGTTTGGAGAGCTTTTTAATTAACTTCAGTGTGAATCACATTCCTGCAATCTATTTCTGATATTTCACTGACGTATCTACATTCTCCATCTCCTTTACTATTTTCTTTCACAGGGAAGATTGAGGACATACTCGTGTTATTTTTATTACCAATTGTAAAAACAGCTTTAAAAATATGAATAAATTAGAAAAACTTACTAAATAACTAACTAACCAGCAGAGAGAATAGAACGCCGCACAAATTGCCTTTTCCGGATATGAACGTGGAAGAGGCGAAGTATGTACGAACATCTTCTCATACATATATTCCGATTATTCCAACTCCTGACATGACCAGTTTCAAGTATTTGAAATATTTACTTGACCTAAATGTTACATTAAGGATTTTTTACGGAGTGTGTGGAAGTTTTTGGTGAGAGTATTTTAATGTTTTTAATGTTTTAGAATTTAATAAACCCTGATGATGACAAAGTTTTTGTCAAAACCGGTAGGTTGAATTGTATAAACAAAAATTTGGTTAAAATAAAGTTGTTTATTTTTATAAAGTTTTTCAAATGTGCTACAAAGTATCTCCAGAAAACATTCAAGAAATAAAGAATTAATTCATATTTGAGATTGGATCAAATGTACCTGACTCACCCCTATCATACATTTATTTTATTACAAAGAAACTTTTCTAACAAAGGTGTTTAATAAGCAAAAATATGCATATTTGAAAATTCATTTTGAAGTTGGCATTGGTCGTAAACTATCCCCAATCTCCTCTTCAGATACATAATTCCAAACGCTATCAGAGAGTCACTATCAGTACTGTGTCATCACCGGGACCTATTGTTGAGAAATATCCCGTCAACATGAATAGATTGTGAACAGCCGATCGGTGAAAAAATAAGTGTATAGTATGTGAAAAGGAATAATCTGATTGTAGAGCATAAAAAGTAAGGGATATGTAAAGTAAGATATGATTTCAGTATTTTGGTTCATAAGGAAATTAACCGATTATTCAGACTAATTTTTTCAGTTTTTTTTTATTGTAAACATGACTAGTTTCGAGAACATTTGTAGTTCTTGAAACTAGTTGTGTTTCCATAAAAAAAACTCAATAAAGTGATCACTGACAAGTGTACTCGTATTATTTTTTTAATATTTAAATCTTGTTTTTCCACATAAACAAAACAATATACGTATGAATTATTGAAAAATAGTTTAATCAAAATTAAAATAATGCACAAGTACCTACTTGTATAAGTTAAAAAATACGTAGACTAGAAAGATAGTTTACTGATCCTGGATTTGATTCAAAGTCCTTCCGGCATGGTTCAGTCCGTCTCCTCACTACATTTAAAAGTGTGGCATCCTAATCACGATAATTTCAACGCCCTCTCTTAAAAAAATAACTTGTAAAGAAACCTACTATTTCTTATTTACCCGATGATTTTTAAAAAGTAAAAATTTTATTTCAAAGTAAAATAATACTTTCAAAAAATGAGTGACATGATTATATTTTTGAAACATTAAGTGTATGGTGTATATATTTTTAGGTATCTATCATCATACATCACTGAAATAGCCAAATGACAATTATCATAAGTTTATTCAAATATTTATTTATTTATTTTAAATTATCGTGATAAGTTTTATTATTAAATAATAATAAAAGCAATAACTTACAATGTATAAGAAACCACGGGTGCTGCCCTTATTTTCCCTCCCATACACACATACTCACGTTTCGGTCGTATTTAACACGTCTCATCCTCCGGATCTCGATAAGATTGGCCTTAAACGAGTTACTAACGCGGCCATTATAATCATTGTAAAAGAAATGCAGAGTTGTTCAGGAATTAAATAAATCATTTCTTAAGAAATACGCGAGTCATCATCGACCACTCGCTATAAGGCTGGAAGCGAATATAACAGGACAAAAGGATTATAGTCTCAGAGATCCTTGTATTTAAGGGTTGAACTCGTTTGCAGTTTCGGCGATGTCATGGTGTCCAGCCCTTACCCCACCTGTTTAGCGGGGTCATA
Source organism: Brachycentrus maculatus (assembly GCF_059751285.1). Lineage (NCBI taxonomy): Eukaryota > Metazoa > Arthropoda > Insecta > Trichoptera > Brachycentridae > Brachycentrus > Brachycentrus maculatus. The sequence goes on along the minus strand of NW_028281075.1, from coordinate 2,464,872 downwards.
TCAAGATGCAGCTCACACCTCGAAGTCTCATAAATTTATGGACTGTGTATTAAAAGTGCATGATAAGGCATTCTACCCAGGCGTTTAAAACAAAAGCGAATAAATTCGTGCACTCGCGGACAAACATCCCGTACCTCCTTGTCTCGGAGCACAACACAAATTTAAAACTTCGCTAATATCAAAATATTCTAGGGGGATGAAGAATTAATATTCTCAACGGTACATAATTTACAATTCCTTTGTATGCGAGCTCAGTAGCTCTAATAGAAATGCTTCCACGTAGTTGCATTTCACACATAAATCAACGAAAGAAATAGCGTGGCTTCTAATGGTATATTTTTCGTTTATTGTGTAAATTTTCATTCGTCCTTACCAAATATTATGAGGAGTCTCTTCATTGTACAACTCATAACTCACAATTATTTTCATATATTTCATCATTTTCATCAAGATTTAGCACTTATTTTATAATTTATAAATAACCCTTAACATAACTTTATTATTGTGATACTTACGACCATATTTTTATTTATTTAGAAATGAATAATAAGGAATGCAAGTTTTAATTACAAATGTTTTTAATCTTTTTTAACCGATGAGATTTTAAATCCAGTAAATTTTCTTTCCGCGGTGCACCATAAAATTGAGCTCAGTAATTTTTAGGTGAGCTATATGGTCATAAGCAATATGTATGCAGTATTTACTTTCTCAATTATGTTTCCCTTTTGGACACTGTACTTATGTGATAACAAATTTACTTTTGAGACAAATTAGAGCATCACAAGCCATGAATACGTGACAGCCATCATCGTCATTTTGACTCAAATTTTCACACTACGCGATCAATAAAATCACAAGTTCATTAGTGATACAGGATTTCCACTTCAAATCAGACGTTTTACAAACCAAATTGGGCCCTAGTAATCAAATAGGACATAATATTGTATTTTATAAAAATAGTTGGAATTTTTACTTACTTAACTAATACTAATGAAAATGTTTTCATATTTGTATATTCAGTCAGTATGGATAGCTGCCCACATTTTTTATTCTTAAGACAAGCAAGTGCGAAAGTCGTCAAGTTGGCAAGCCTGAGCGGCGGCTCTCATAGTCTGTGCGCAAAATATATACTGAATTTTACAGACAAGATTTTCAATACTACTCTGAATCATAAGTACTACTTTAAATAAAATAAAAATAATTTTTGAAAAAATTATATCATACAATAAAACGTCCAATTTGAAGAGAAAAACCAGTACATATATCGCTCCATCCCACGATCTTATAAGCGAATTATTTACTCGCAACAGTTCTATTCTATGTAATACGAAGACAAGCATAAATAAATGTGCCAACTCCATCCACGAATCGAGTCACATTTTGGGCAAATGGCGATATAGAAAACGAATCAATCCAGTATACGATAAATTAAACCTTTACTAATCGAAAAAAACCGACAGATCATCGTGATATCTTAACCAGTGATCGACCAAGCGATCGTGCCCCGGTTGGCTATACGTGGGAAACCAGCGCGGTTTCAAAATGGTGTATTAAATCGATTAATTATCGACATTTCGTAGTGTTGATTTTGAACAAAATCCTGATTTAATCGGATAATATACGGTTCCGCTGTTTACGCATCCGATTTTACAGTTAACTGAAATGTTGTGCCTGTTGCACTTCTAAACTATCGGGCGCCCGATACTTTCTCAAAAAATAAACTATGAATTAAGATATCAAATGATTCTTGAAAAATTACCATTACAACACCCGTTTCCGAGTTTATTTCATGAACGCCTGTTTTTTTTTTAAATTGGCAAAGCACCCAAAATTGAGTGAGACATAATTTTATGTTTGGTTTTACGAGTATATTTTCAGAATTATATAACTTAAAACATAGGTATATATGTACATATTTACATAGGCATTAACACAGATTATGTCATTAAATTTTAACATTTTATAAACTAAAATTTTCTTCATATTTCTCTGACTAGCGCACAAGACGCCACATTCAATTGTGTACGTGTGCACTTAGCGAAGACGTCGACGCACAATGGAGCGAACAGCTTATTTACTGACTATTATATATTTGTAAACAATCCAAATTTTTCGCAATGAAACATTTATTTTAAATAAATAAATATAAATTTTAATTAAACTGTTTGAATTCGTTTGAAGAAGCTTCATATTAATTAATAATGGACGTACTTATTTTTGTTCCTTAAACTGGCAAAGTATCAATCATTTCCTAGTTAATTGATGGAGTTTCCAGTTTGATAAGTCTTTATTCACGCTCATCTGAAATACTCGGCTATATGTAATTAAAACTCTAATTGATTTCAAGTGATTTCTCTTTTGCTTTCTTAAACCACAATTAATTCGGAGAGCCCAATTAACGTCAGAATTCGTTTTCCTTGCCATTTGTTTCGAATCGACGTCGATGATCAGAACTCCGACATATTTATTACCAAATACTTTGAAACAAAGAGGGACCCTAAATTATACAGTCAAAAATATTCTATTATATATTTCACACGGCTTCCTGACATTGATCCCTTCATAATTCCTCCCCGAGAAATTGAATCTTAAATGTTTCTTTAAATAATTTTTACAGATATTTAAGAGACCGTGTGCTAAGAAGACAGATCTCCTGGCTCCGGAATATACGAGATTGGATGGGGATCAAGACCGTCTAGGCGCTGTTTAGAGCTGCCCAAGACAAGTACTTACTCTCAAGCGATAGTCGACGTCAGGGGGACCTGACATAACACGCAAAGAAGAGAGTTTAAGAGACATGCGTCGATTCAATGCTTGTCCTATGGGTGCACATGGCACTGTATTAAAACATCCAACATGTTTTGTACTTTCTCATGTTTCTGAGAATATTTGTCGTTTTATAAATTATAGTGAGGTACAGTATTATACTCAAAAGCGGTCTTATACAAGTGTCTCATTTTCATATTTTAACCTAACCTACTGTTTCTAAATTATCTATACAGGTAAGGTATATCCTGATTAACCTTCTTCTTCCGACTATCAACAGCGTCCACCTGTTTCAATATCCTGTTGTATATTTTTATTAAACAAACTACAATTTATGACAGTCTTATAACTATATCGTCCAAGGTTAAGTAAAAATTAAGGTAAAAAATCACTAATACTAATTTTAATTCCCTTAGGAATCGAACTCGGGACCTAGAGCACGGTAACCATACGTGCTGACCAATACACCACGGCGGAGGACTACACAGGTGGAAAATATATTTAACGTGATGTAATAGTTTGCTACACTTAGAAAACGAATATAGGTTAACAAGTTAGTAAAAATGTTTTTACTAATATATTATTTACATATGTACATTAATTCAATAATCACATGTTTATGAATTATTTTTTTCAAATTAACATATTCCCGATTTCGTAGTAAGTTATATAATACAAATTATTTTCGATTGAATATTTTTACTACGAATATGTCCTGTAGCATTTGAAATAAATAAAAAAACACCGTTGTAAGGAGAAAACCGTATTCACTATATTATCTGGAAATAAAACGAAACGGATGTTGTCATGGTGACTACCGTCTCCACTCGATAGGATGGGAGAATTAATTTCTTGGGAAAGACATAATGCATATTATGGAAAAGCCTCGCGGAAGGCTTAAAAGGATATTAAATGTGTGAGTTAGAGATACGACAAACCGGGTGCAGTCGAGCTATCTGGTGTATTTTTTCATTTCAATTTGATACATTTATAGGTTATTCTAGGAAATTTTAATCGGAATATCTGCTAGTCTAACAAATCATGCTGAATTCGCAGAAATGGTAATTTACATAAAATCTTTTTAATTTAACTATAACTTCCTATTTAACGTGATATAGACGTGCCCTACGTAAAGTGCTGTAACTACATTTTTGTCAATTTTGAGATATTTGGTGGATGTTATCAACTGACTGTTATCTACAAATATAAACAAAAAAAATACAGCTAGTTTTCAGGCGTATAAGATGCTATCTATGTACATCGAATTTTCGAAATGAACTGAACTCCTAAAACGCTAACTACTTAATTTTGAAAAAGCTTAAATTTTTAAACGATTTAATACATTATTTTATCGTGTTTTTTAATGTATAATACTAGTTTAGAATTTCAGATAAAAACCGTTTATTAATAAAATAAAAATACGTTGTAAAATCTTCTAACCTCTCTCCTGTAAAGTAACAGATTTGCAGATAGAGTACTTTGCGTAGGGGCCGTCGATGTGATCTACATTAATAAAAATATAAATACTCGTTTATTTACTCAAAATTTTCAATCTCCTAAAGTTATTCACCGATTTCTTTAAAACTTTGACACAATGCCAACTTTTGAATTCAAATCTGCACGTGTTTCTTTATACACCTGTGACACGTTAAAATATGTTTTTTTAACAGATTTTTAGAGCAATGGCAGTGCCATTAGTTGGCCGTAATAACAATACGCGCATAAATAATATGTACCCATATTAGATATGTGTGCTTTCTGTTTTCTTAACCACTAGGATGCATAACTGTAGTATAATGATTAAAATATATGTATAACATATCTACTTAAGAAATAAACATCACGCCGCTTCCCCGCAGGGTAAGCAGAGGAAATAGAACACCACACATATCTGTTTTAGCAATCAATCTTAGCCTCTTCTAAATTCATGCATCTCCTCATTGTAAAATGTATATATTCTTAATTTTCCTTTCTTTTTTGTGTGTATATTAGGTTAAAATGGTTAAAAACAGTAAAAATGTATTAAAAAAGAACTCCACCGCAAAGACACACACCAGGTGGCTTGGTGGGTCTCTCCAATTTTTTTTAATATGTTTAAAATTGTGGTTTCAATAAATGTCTACAATTTATGTAAATAACAAAAATTAAAAGAAAACATGCATTATATATCTGACACAATTAAATATATATTCAATATATTCAATTGGCTGTTTTCAAAGGCGGAAACACCGTTAAAATAACTGTATACATCGGGGAGTTCTTTACATTTTTAAATTTCACATGAAATTTTAACTCACTTCCCATTATTTTTACTCCATTACCCGTCATTACGATCTTCAAGTCGCATCAGGAACAGACAAACGAAGGTTTGTAACATCTCTCGTTTCAAATAGCGGCGCGGCGTGTGGAAGGGACATACTGTGGTCGGCTGTACCACATCATGTCCTTGACAATCATCTCAGCACCAAGGACAAACCGAGGAACTCATTTAATCAAATATTCATTTTTTTTTTAAATTAAGCCTCCACTCGTTAACCCGTAATTTTATTCATCTATTTTTCGTTAAATATTTGACCCCTTATGATAAACCACTAAAATCAGTTTTAGCAAATAAAAATCTATCAGCGGAAGCTAAACTGGCAGTACACAATGGAGTTCTGGTTCCAACCCCTATGTATGGAAGTGAAGCATGGAGTTGGCAAAAGAAGGATGAAAGCAGACTGAATGCAGTCGAAATGCGATCCCTCAGACGAATGTGTGGCAAAACGATGTTTGATAGATGTTTGAATGATGAAATAAGGAAAGAATGTAAGGCTGAGATAAGCATTATCGATAAAATTAAGAAAGGTGTGTTGAGATGGTTTGGACATGTGGAGCGTATGAGTGAAGAAAGAACGGTTAAACAAATTTATGGGGCGAATGTAGTTGGAAAAAGAAGCAAAGGACGACCGAGGAAAACTTGGCACAATCAGGTATGTCAAATACTTGAAAGCGGCCGGGTCAGGAGTCGTAATAATCGTCGGGTATGTATGAGGAGATGCATGAATGTAGAAGAGGCAAAGAATGTTTGCAAAGACAGAGTGGAGTGGCGTTCGATTCTCTCTGCCTACCCCTGCGGGGAAGCGGCGTGATGGTTAGTTAGTTAGTTAGTTATGATAAACCCAATATAATATTTTATTTTTACATTTTAACATTTCAACATACGAGTAGATGAAGAAGCATATGGAAACCTGAGTATTTACAGAGCTTATGACCTATCATAGACTGGTAAGACAACCGCACTACTCAAATTTTTGGAACTCATATATATATATCGTATAATTGATAAGTTCTTTTATATGTGAGTTCTCGTTTTATGGTTGTGTTGAGTAAGCGTTTTATTTAGCAGAGAAACTCATTAAAACCCCGTTAATACCCAAACTTCCAAATTATTCTTCATCTTTATTGAGATGTTAATAAAATATGTTTACATTTATCGGCGCACGAAGGACTTTTAGGGAAAAACTGTGGTATTTTTTTTATTTAAAAGAGCAAATATTTGAGTTTATATTATTTACAAAAATACTTTAATTTCATAATATTTCTGTGAGCCTAATCGGCTCATTATTAGAAATAGGTATCAAATTGTGATAGAGTGGGTTCGAACCGAGAAACTCCGCTCGAGAGTCCGCGACACTAACCACGGGACTACAACCCGACACATTTATTATTCTACTTTTTGTCTAATTATTCACGGCCAAACCGATTTTTTAAATGTGAGATGAGTAAAACTATATTTATAAATGACGATATTTGACCAAGATTAAACAATGCTTTATATCGAAACATAATATCTTTTTTTTAAAACAGTTTTGTATTCTGATAGAAAGCACAAATTAATACGATAAAAAACAAACTTTTAATAATTATACTAATTAACTCACAGAATTTAAAAATCCGAGTATCTTAATATCCAGCATACCAAATTAACATGCACATATCGCTCACTCCTTTCAAGAACGTCATAAATCAAAAATCGTCAATTTTCAGTTGTGCATGTTTTCGGAATCCCCAGAAAGTGTACTATATCCAAGAAAAAGAGACATATTTTTAACTTAATATTTACCCGCTGCAGGGCAGAAAATGTTGTTTTTGCATTTTGAAGAAAAGGTATGTTTAATTATTTTTTTAAATATACTAATTATTTTTCGAATGGAGAAAATACCTTCAGGTTTTACCTAGAAAGATCTGTTGCACAGTAAAAAGTTCAATAAGTGGCTTGATATTTATTTTTAATGCATTGTGTTATATTTTTAAACTTTAAAAACGTTCACCTGAAAAATCAGGTTATTTTATTTATGACGTTCTTGAAAGGAGTGAGCGATATGTTTTTCTATTTAAAAGTATATATTTCGAATGGCTAAGTGGAAAACGTGTTTTAGATAAATTAAAAATAGAAATCTAATAGGAATTATAGGATAATAATGTAAAGAATGAGAATAAAAAAATATTCGCCATTATTTTCCGTTATTATTCTAATCATTCGTGCATGCGCTGCCATCTTTGGGCGAACATTCAAAGCCAATTCGTAATTATTGCGCTGGCCAACAGTTTGAATTTAAGAATCGTAATCATTTGATAATATTCTTGTGTAAATTGACTTACCTAAAATGAAGTAGTTAACTTACAACATTTTGAGTGTGTCCAAATACTTGTTCACAAAATCTGGATTATCTCCAATTACAGGAGTTATTTTCATATAATTTTTTGACATCTCATCAAAGATGAAGAAGAATATGGAAGTCTGGGCATTTACGGGGCTGACGACCGTCATAGGCTGGTTTAAGTGATCACTTTACACACGTGTAACATTCACCAATTCTACCCATTATTGACAACCACACTACTCAAATTCTTGGAAGTTCTATATATATGAACCAATTTAGAAACCTTGTTCTTGAATCACTACAACTTCACTAGAGACATCTATTGGTGAGATGTAAAGAAGAAGAAGAAAAAAAAATAAAAAATAAAAAATTATAAAAAAATAAAAAATAATAATAATAAAAAATAAATAAATAAAAATTATATGAAGTAGTTAAGTTTATATATAAATTTTTAGTATTACTTTTAGGTATTGAGTTTTAGGTTTTAATATTACAAATATATGTAAATATAAACCCTGTACATACATTTAAATATACGATTTATTAAATCATATATCTTTTCTTAGGCTTATGCGTATAATATTATGGCACCAGAGTCAGGAGCAACACCGCGTTGACCCCATGCGGTGCCCTATGGACCATTTGAGTGAAGTGTCGTTATTGAATTTTTTTGTTGAAATTCCGTTTTTGTATCGAAAAAATAAGATTTTCTTCGAAAGAAATATGTGGTTTGAAAACAAAAGTGTTGTTGACAGGTAATAAGGTTTGAAAAAAAAAATATTTCATTATAACCTAAAAAAATCATATTGAAATATATATTCTTGATCAATCTCTCGTGGAAATACGATCGACTCTAGTGCAGCCGTTCACGTTCTAAATTTGATCGTCTGAGATCTTGGCATTGAATAAGAATTCGTGATTACTCAACATTATTTTTAAAAAAATCATTAAACGAGAAAAAAAATCTTCCGCCAAATCGGCAACGAAATCAGGAGCTGACAAGGAACTTTTGAATCAACAAAGGCATACCTTCTGGATCCAAAAATTTTGACCCTACGGGCCATCAAAAGAAAACCCTTCGGACTTAATTAACTCCCGAATAAAAACTTCATGCTCGCTACTGAAATAGGTAGATATTTAATTAAGAATTTTTAAATACTCATATCTTTAGATAGGCATAAATCTGTGATGTAAATCACGTGTATTGTTAACCTAGAGATTCGTGTCAGATTGATTGGAGAAATATTCGTATGCATGTATATGTACATATATATATATATATATATATATATATATATATATATATATATATATATATATATATATATATATATATATATGTGTGTATATATATATATATATATATATATATATATATATATATATATATATATATATATATATATATATATATATATATATATATATATATATATATATGTATATTAAGTAATATTGTATGATTGTTTAATTATGGTAAAAAATATAAATATAAGTATCTAGAAGTTTCGTTCAATAAATAAGAAAAGAAAAAGCAAATACGGAAATTATTGCATAAATACAATATATGTTAGGATTTCATATATAACACTGGTGACTTTCGTATTTTCATTGATTTTTATTTAAATCATAAAGGTTTCGAATTGTTTCTAAAAGGCGATTGATCTAAATAAAAAAAAACTACTTCTGATTACTACGAAAAGGATATTAAGTTTTAAGTTTCACATTTATATATATTATATATTATGGATATTAATAAATATATATTATGCTTTCCCAATAAAATTCCATATAATAAATATCGTTACGAAAAGTAAAATCGCTTTGAAATATTGACAAATTATGATGCTGATATACAATGCATAATAAAATATTTTATTTTGGTTTCCTCAATTTATTTTTGATTTTCTAAAGAATAATCGAACCATTCAAATTACATTGTCGAGAGGCATAGAAAAAAACCTATTCGGGCGTATCAAAGTATTCCATTAATTTCCCTTCAATTCATTTTCTTTCCATCAATTTTCTCTTAAAGCGAATGAGTAATCTGTATGCGCAGTATGTGACAAAGAAAATCGCTTTCACAGACGTAACAAAGTACCGACTCGACAAAAGTAAAACTGATATACAGAGATATAACAAAAGCTCTTCTCCCACCTTCGAGACATATTAAGTTAGTAAACAAGAAGTGGCAAAAAAGAAGCTCTTCGCACATCTACATACACACACAAACACGTAGATTTACATGTAAAATATAAAACTTCACAAATACGCAGGCCAGGATTAAGCTTACAATAAATGGGCAAATAGTATGTAATTATAATTTTATTATAATTTATATCTGAAGCACCGACTTTGTGATTTTCCATTTTATAATTAAAATGTAACATTGTTTTAAAATCACTATAAAAATTTTATTATACCTTAAATTATAATGTCTACCGGTTTCGAAGCTAACTGCTACTTTATCAAGACTTTATCAAGAAGTATTAATCAGTCTTGTCTTATTATAATTAAGTTATAATAAAATATTCATAGTGATTTTAAAACAAAGTTACATTTTAGTTACATAATTTTATTGTTTCAGTAATTGATTCGGCAGCCACTTTGTGGTAAAATCTATTCATTTTTAATGTAAGTTTTACTTAATAAATACCACTATTTCTTACAATCTATTGTGACACTTATTTCGATGCATTCCGCATCATTTTCAAACACCGTAACTAACCAAAGTTAGTTACGGTGTTTGGAAATGATTCATTAAGAAAAGTGTGTCAATATGATTTGGGTATGTAAGAGGAGATTACACTGCGTTTATATGATGCAGTGCCCTATGCACCATCGGGTGCGGATAAGGTTTTGAAGAAGAAGAAGAAAATGGATATGAAATTGCCCAAGGCTTCGTCAGCGGCGAATCTGGCCCTGGAAATACACGTAACCGTGATGAATTCACTCACACTCGGCATGATATCCGCGAGAAATCACACCAAGACAAGTGCAGACTACACACCGAGGCGTGTACGCTAAATATTCTGGAAGAATATTCTACTGTTTCTACAATTTCTTATTCTCGGGCACAATTCATTTTCAATGATCCGTGGTACGGCGGAGCGTGCCTCTACATAAGGGGAAGGTTTTCCGCTTTCAAACGAGGGCCATAAATTCAGTTAAGCCTAAGCATGCCCTAGTTAATTTTTATCGATAAGTCATTGTTATACTAACGTAGCGATTTTTAATATTTTCTGAACACACAGTGATTTTTTCACTCCTAACTGGCTGAATTATTCTAAAATTTAATTATAACCTTAAAAACTAAAGTTCCTGTACTAAATAAAAAAATTATTTGATTTTTTTAAACTTCATGTATAGAAAAGAAATAATTACAAAAGCAATATCTTTAAACCAACCATACACAGACTAGTGACATTGGTCAAAGCGTTTGATACCATATATAGCTGTTTTTAATCATAGGGTAGATAGTTTTTATTATTTATCGCGTTTAGTAATTTTCATGGTAAGTAATTTAATAATTACTTTTTTTACAATATTTTGAGTGTGTCCAAATACTTGTTCACAAAATCTGGATTATCTCCAATTACAGGAATCAACACCAATAGATGTCTCTAGTAAAGTTCTAGTGATTCAAGAACAAGGTTTTTAAATTGGATCATACATCGCTCACTCCTTTCAAGAACGTCATAAATCAAAATACTTGATTTTTCAGGAGAACGTTTTAAAAGTTTGAAAATATAATATAAAGTATTAAAAATAGATATCAAGCCACTTATTGAACTTTTTACTATGCAAAACATATTTTTAGGTAAAACTTGAAGGTTTTTTCTCCATTTGAAAAATATTTATAATATCAAAAAAAAAATTAAACAATACCTTTTCTTCAAAATGCAAAAACAAAAATATCTTCCCTATAGCGGGTAAAAATTAAGTTAAAAATATGCCGCTTTTGCTGGGATATAGTACATTTTCTGGGCATTCCGAAAACATGCACAACTGAAAATTCACGATTTTTGATTTATGACGTTCTTGAAAGGAGTGACCGATATATAGGACTTCCAAGAATTAGAGTAGTGTGGTTGTCAATAATGGGTAGACTTGGTGAATGTTACACGTGTGTAAAGTGATCACTTAAACCACCCTATGACGGTCGTCAGCCCCGTAAATACCCAGACCTTCATATTCTTCTTCATCTTTGATGAGATGTAAAAAAAATAATATGAATTACTTTTTTATTCAATAAATAAATTTATTTTAATGACTGCAAAAGTTTTCAAATGTACGATGTGTAATGTAAAAATATATTTACATATTGGTTACTGTGCGTCTTTTTTTTTAAAGTTTATCTCTAGTTTGAAATAATATGACCAATATGACCAAATTAAAAACAGTATTTTTATATGATGTATCATTATAATATTTATTGTTTTTATTTTTAATGATATTGGTGATGACATAGGGGAAAATCACCATTTTAAATAATCTTCGATCGATATACATATCTGTATTACAGAAAGTGAATACGAGAGCATTCTTAAGATATCCTCTCTAATTTCATTTTATTCTTGGCAATTTTCTTTTCTTAATTGTAAGATTTGTAATAATTCTCTCTCCACGCGGGTTCCCATCTGCATACGACAGGCGGGACTGTGGTGGTCCCACACACCGACCTCCCACACCCACACACACACCCACACACACACACACGCGCCACCCCCCTGATATAAGGGAGCACTCGAGATGGGAGGGGTAGTGTACACCCCACACACGGTGCGTGGTGATATCTGACATTCGCGGTTGTGGTCGGAAGAATGAGAAATGAAGAAATGAGTGAGATTAAATTACGGATTCTCAAATGCGATAAAATAATTTAATTTCAGTTTTGTACTGACATTTCCTGGTGGAACTGCATTTTATACAAATCAAATACAATTCACGTGAAAAAATAACAACTTTGTTATTTTTTCACGTGAATTGTATTTGACCAACAACCGGGTTTCGTGGTAACCGACATCATTGAACTTCACCGGTGTGATGGTTTTATTCTATCAAATAATTAAAGACTAACAATTGCATTTTTAATTTAAGTTTTACTTATTAAATTGCCATAATATGCTTAATGATTATTATCAAGAGATAAAATCTATCCACTTTTAGTTTAAATTTTACATGATAAATACCACTATTTATTAAAATCTACTGTGATACGTATTTCGATGCATTCCGCATAATTTGCAAACACCGTATAATAAATTAAAAATGGATAGACTTTACTACAAAGTGACTGCCAAATCAATTAATGAAACTAATAATTGCAATAAAACAAATTTTAAGTCACTGATTTTTTACCGAAATCAGTGAAGATGAAACTTAATTTAGTGGTATATTATTACAAGCCATGGTAGTAGAACGAGCTATCCTGCCTTCGAAAAGTACACGACTGGAATGGAATAGGAATCTCTTACACAACGTAGCAAACACTTTAATGTTTTTAATAATAAAATATAATTTTATAGATTTTAAAAATCGGTGTTTTAATACAGATATTTCTTACTATTTTTATTTGTCAATATATTTTTCTTATTATCCCATCCCATCCCTTTCATCTCCATCATACGTGCGTACAAGTCTATAAGACAAAGTATTAAAGTTATTTATTTATTCTCATGCTTAATTAATGACTAAAATAAATAATAATCATATGCTACATTCTGGGATTATCCCCTACATGCATGAATATTTTTAGGGAAGGTTTTTTTGTAAAACTTTATCAAAAATATATTTTTTTAAATGAAGCGAATCTCAATTTTTTTTACATTCCTAAAACAGGCAAAAGGGAATTTTTAATATCTAAAAAAGAAGAAAAAACATTCATTATCATATACGCCCCATAAATATAATAATTCGTGGTTATCACTTTATTTTATTATACTTTGGGAAATACTTATTTATATCCAAACCTACATATCACTTTTTAAATCCCCACCTGCACTCAAATGGTGCTTAAGGCACTACATCGGATCGAAGCAGAATCAACCCAATCATTAGTTTCATGAAGGCAAGCTGATCGTTATACGTTAATAAGATACAAATAACGAAATTGAAGAAGTTTAGTGTGAAGGACGTTACTGCTACATGGGAAAGAAAATGAAGTAGAAATAATAAATAGGGAATGGAGAAAGACTAAATAATGGCTAAGGTACTCGGAGTTGCATACCCTTGCTCGTACTAGCGTGTATAAGTTTAAAACTTCTAATTTATGAGAGTCGCTTTAGGAATGTAATAAATTACAATAATTATAATTACCCTGGACCTGAAGCGGAGGGTTGATCACCTTTCCTTCATGTGTTAACGATCAAGATAACACTGCATATACTTTATAATGCAGTACCCTATAGTACATCATCGAGTGCAGATGAGGGTTTAAATAAGAGTGTAAAAAGATGTATGTATAAATATATATCATTTTTTAAATATTTACATATTTGATGATTGAAAATTCCATTTAAATAAGGTGCGAATAAATTTACTAATAAAGCTCATATAATTTTCTAATAAGTTATTCACGTAAGTAAAATCGATCTGCTGCCTAATTCTTTATCAAACCACGTTTCTTTGGCATTTCCATGTGGTATAATAATACCCACCCTCGTGCGTCGCGGTGGGGTGTGGGGATGGGTTCTGAGGGGTTGTGTAGGGCCCCTTAAGATTAATTAAAGAATTTTCGGAGACAGTACGAAGGAGTGGGGAAAGGAGACACATCACCATGCCATTTTAAAACACATCCCGATTGTCTGATATTCGAATGTTTGCCGTTAAACGCTACGCAACCAACCTTGAAACACGAAACTTAATACTAAACCTCCTTTTCGTAGTAATGTAAAGTAGTAGTTTTTTTTTATTTAGATCATTACGCCTTTTAGAAACAATTCGAAACCTTTAAGATTTAATTTAAAATAAGTAAAAATACGAAAGTCATCAGTATTATATATAAAATCCTATATATTGTATTTATGTAATAATTACCGTATTTGTTTTTTGTTTTCTTATTTATTGAACGAAACTTCTCGATATATATTTTTTTTGCCAAAATCACTCAAAATCAAACATTCATAATATATATATATATATATATATATATATATATATATATATATATATATATATATATATATATATATATATATATATATATATACATATATATATATATATATATATATATATATATATATATATATATATATATATATATATATATATATATATATATATATTTATATATATATATATATATATATATAAATATATATATATATATATATATATATATATATATATATATATATATATATATATATATATATATATATATATATATATATATATTTATATATATATATATATATATATATATATATATATATATATATATATATATATATATATATATATATATATATATATATATACAGACAGGATAAACGTACGAGTATATTCAAAATCTGTAGTCAATTTAAGATGTAGTTTTTTTTATTAGGTATCGAACATATACTTCAACATTATCATGATACAGAATTAACTTGATCACGCTTTATAATATTTGTGAATAAAGTATATTTCACATACATAAGTAAAGGAGCTCGAGTGGTATTACTGCTATATGGGAAAGGAATAGGAGGAGAAAAAATAGGTCCCGTTAATAACTGTAAAAAGAAAATAGTACCTAGCTATCGCTATGGCACTCGATTTTACATACCGGTACTCGTAAAAGATTTTCGATATGTACGAGACTTCTGAGAAAATATGTACACATATGTCCGCCTCCGTAGTGTAATGGTCAGCACGCTCGGCTACCGTTCTGGAGGATCCGGGTTCGATTCCCAGGGGGGGTAAAATAAAAATGAGTGATTTTTTCACTGTAATATTTATTCAATATTACCCTGGACTGGTACCTAAAGCGGAGGGCTGATCACCTTTCCTTCATGTGTAAACGATCAAGATAACACTGCGTTTATATGACGCAGTGCCCTATGCATCATTGGGGTGCGGATAAGGGTTTTATTATTTAATATATAATATTTTTGTAGGGATGGAAATACTAGGATGGAGAATGCTGAGACTCGGATTCACGATAAATCCCTCTAAATATATATTATTCTGTTTGTACATTGTATGAAGGTACCTACAGATGAATAATAATTCCAATTTGTTCCAGGCACTGGCGTACATTATATACACATGTTTCATTTTAGGCTTGTTGTTGTTTTCACCCTAATTGTCTGGATCAACCCCTAAACCGAGGAGTGTTTTTTTTAGGTTTTTTGCGCAAGGGAAAATGTCTTACCACCAAATTTCAAAATGAGTTCAATCCTGTAGTCTTATTTTGACGTCGAGTTTGATCATTATATTAAATAATGCTCAAACATGATGTTAACACGTCAAATCATGTTCGCACTTCAGAATACAACAGATCGCTTTTTATGTTAGAGTATTTACATCTATTCATATTATTAAATTTAAGTTTTGTACTGAAATTTCTTTGGAGAACTGCATTTTATATAATAAAGCAACAATTATATAGGTAGTTTTTTTCACATTTATTTTGTTTGACCGGCGACCGAATTTCCTCGTTACCCACATTATCAGACTGGTTGTCTGATAGTGTAAATCCGTTTGATGATGTCGGTAACAAAGAAACCCGGCACTGATTAAATAAGATTAAAGTAAAGAAACTTTATATCTACTTGTTTTATTATATGCATCATAAATTATTATTTTTAAAACGTCACTCTATAGAATGTACTCTTCATTATTATTTAGAAATCAATAAGCGCTTATATTGTTTTAAATTTTAACTTAGAAACACAAAGGAAAACTTGGCATCTCAAAGTATTTTAAACATTTGAAAGTGGATAAGTCGGGAGTTGGAATAATTGGCGCGTATCTATGAGATACATGAATGTCGGAAAAGCGAAGAAATAGTGTTTTGGCATTTCATCCTCTGTGTCTACCCCTGTGATGATTAGTTTGTTTATTTTAATCAAAACTTTTGAAAACATTTTATAAAATGATGAAAATATTTTTAATAGTAATAATCATTACATTTCTTTATTAAGTTTTTTTTTTAAAACATTATATACATAAGTCATATAAATATAATATTCCCGATGAGTAATATATTTTTCTCATTTTGGGACATTAACGTTAACAAGATTGGAACATAAATAATAAAGTCACAAAAAAGTTTTTTTTAAATAACCAAAACTAATACATGGCAAAATATAAAGACAATAAACAGGTAAAAAAAAATAGGTATAAGAGCATATTTAAAATAAACAAATGTGAACATATAAAAAATTTGAAAATATAAAAAAAAACATAAGGTAAAAACAAAATAAGAATATATGACTAATCACTACATATAATATATCTTGCCATAAAGTATTTTTTCAGATCATTTATTTTGGATCCCCGAATGGGTTTTATTTTAAATATGTCATTTAATGAAATTATTTGTATGGATCCGGTAAAAGGTAAAAAATTATTGGGTTTTTTTAACCAAATGATTGTACAGTATTATTTTTTCATTAAAAGACTACATCCTTATCCCGTTTTTAGTATATTTTAAATAAAATTTGCATTTGGAATTAAGCTTCATGTGTGTAAACACGTTTTAAACATTTGATTAACCTCCTTCATTCTTAACACGATTTTCCAAGATAAGTTAAGCGAGAATATGCCACCCTTGCAAATGAAATCATCGCTGAACTTCTACGCGAGTTTACGTATCCACTCATGTGATAACATTGTTGACAGTACATTACGCACAAATATGAGTATCATTGTCATTCATCTTGTTATAATTACTCCTATGGAGTCTGAGACATTCCCGAGTGTTTCTTCAAGATGTACAATTACATTAGATGCTGACAATAGTATTTCCACATAAACAAAAACATATTTAAACTGCCTCCGTCTCAAAAGATTTCTTCATCTTATTCACGCCTCGGTTTGCCTAACATGCGGAGTATTAGCCACCCTCATTCGCGTGAGGGGTTGCCAATATTATTTCAGCATTATTTGTTAATCTTTATAAAATTAAACAACTTTGTTTTAACCACTTTTTCAGTTTTATTAGTACACTTTAACCAACCGGTTTCGACAAGGACCTTTAAATTGGAAACTCCTTTTTTTAAGAGTTTTTAAATCATATTTTTAAATCATATTTTATAAATCATATTTTCATATGGTGTACGGAGTGTATGGAAGTTTTTGGTAAGGAAATGTAATAAATGTTAACTATGAGTATTTTTATTTTTTAGAATTTTATAAACCCTGATGATGGCAAGGTTCTTGTCGAAACCGGTTGGTTAAAGTGTAATAATAATAAAAAAAAATTAAAAAATACTTAACTTAAAGTTGTATAATTTTATAAAGTTTATAAAATGTGCCACAAAGTATCTGCGAAAAGCATTCAAGATATTATAAGTTAAATTCATTTTTAAGCACTCGAATTTTTTATAAAAGTAATCAACAATGGAACAAAAAGAGCCTTTATCAAACAGCTTTATGAAAATGTGTCCATAATTCTATACAATTTTTGCATAATTGTGAGTACGTTATTAGGGTTATAAGCAAAAACATACATATGGGGTTGATTGATTTTAAATAAGAAATCTCCGGTACTGTGATATTTATAAAAAAATATCAACCATTTTGTAAAAACACTATTATTTATATTTTAACAATATTTATTAAAAATTATTTAGTGATCTTATTTCAGAAACAAATCATTCACTGAGCAAAATCATCCACCAGAATCGAACAATATGTTTTTTTTAATGCAAAAATATTTTTTATTATTATAATAGAACATAAGCGAGATAAATTGATTTCTGTTTCACTTGATAAATACCATTATTTACCAAGTAAAACTTAAAATAAAAATGTATAGATATAACCACAAAGTGACTGACAAATGAATGAATGATATTTTCAAATTAATCTAAGTATTTATATTAAATTAACGACCATAAGAAAGTTTATCCGCTTAATTTACTTTTCAGGGGACACCAGATTATGTGTTTGTGTAATAGAATGAGACAGAGAGAAAGATGTGACCAAAATATAATACATAAAAAATCACTCTCCTTATCATCCATTGTTTACGTTGTGTAATACCACTGTTATAAACACTTATTCTTGACTACCGGTTTCGGAAAATCATTCCATCATCAGGTCATTAAAATAAAATTATTACGATTTGACATTTGTATGAAAAATTAAAATTTTACATAATGTGAACAATAGATGATAAGGAGAGTGTTTTATTACCATACCACAAAGTTATCAATGCTTTTAATATAGAAAATATATAATGCCTAAATTTAACCTAAAATACAAAAGGTTTCTGTATTTAAAACGAATGAAAATTTTCAAATATGAAAAGCAAAACTGGAAAAAATCCTAGTCCGTAGTCTCCTGAAATAAAGAGTATAAACCTTGGTCGATTATAGTCAGCAGTAGTGTGAAGGGTACGTTTCGCTATGCTTAATGGCTCAATCAGAGGTCATAATGGTCGTAATGAAGACGTCTTCAAGACCCGACCCGCGTTGGAGTTCCCTGCCCGAGTGTGGAGGAACGTAAT
The DNA here is from genome assembly GCF_059751285.1 of Brachycentrus maculatus. Taxonomy (NCBI): domain Eukaryota; kingdom Metazoa; phylum Arthropoda; class Insecta; order Trichoptera; family Brachycentridae; genus Brachycentrus; species Brachycentrus maculatus. The sequence continues at coordinate 2,445,798 of NW_028281075.1, read as the reverse complement.
GGGGATATCATGGCACGGGACATATCGGAGGCAGATCTGTAGGAAGGGTTGTGTGCCGGTGTGGAGATGTGGATGCAGAGGGTGCAGGGGGGGCTTCCCCTTCTTACACAACCAATCGGATCGAGACTGCTGTCTACACTATTAGCTGATAACGATGCCTTCAAAGGCGATAAATACTATACGAGTATTGTCGTAAGAAACTAACGTGAATATGAACGATTCATATACCATGGCACTTACTAGTATAATTTTATTAAGAATAAAATAATATTAAAACCCTTATCCGCACCCCAATGGTGATAGGGCACTGCTTTATATAAACGCGTGTTATCTTGATCGTTTACACATGAAGGAAAGGTGATCAGACCTCCGCTTCAGATACCAGTCCAGGGTAATATTGAATAAATATTACAGTGAACAAATCACTTACATTTATTTGACCCCCCTGGGTTGTTTGTTGTTATTTATATGGTATATATCGCTCACTCCTTTCAACAACGTCATATATCAAAAAACTTGATTTTTCAAGAGATCGTTTTTAAAGTTTAAAAATATAATAAAATGATTTAAAAATAAATATCAAGCCACTTGTTGAACTTTTTACTGTGTAACAGATCTTTTTAGGTAAAACCTGATTGTTTTTTCTCCATTTGAAATATATTTTGTAAATTTAAAAAAAATAATTAAACAATACCTTTTCTTCAAAATGCAAAAACAACACTTGCTGCTCTGTAGAGGGTAAATATTAAGTTAAAAATATGCCACTTGCTGTGATATAGTACATTTTCTGGGCATTTCGAAAACATGCACAACTGATTTTTTTTTATATGTGACGTTGTTTAAAGGAGTGAGCAATATGTATTTTATAATGCATTGTGATAAGTAATTCAAGAGATAAAGAACCACGAAAATAATGTTCGACACCAAATTCGGTACCTAATATGAAACAGTAATAATCCAGAAAAAAATATCAAATTTCATTTACATACATAATCGGCATGACTTATTATTTGCAAAGATTCGATCAATAATTATCAAATACATTTGTTTGTATTTTATAATGCATCGTGACTAGTAATTCAGTTGACAATAAACCACGTAAATAATATCTGACGCCAAATTCGGTAATATTTAACAGTTGTAATCCAGAAATATCTGTATCTTTTTAAATTTTATTTACATACAAGTATTAGCGCATTATCAGTATCACTTATTATATTGGACATACAATATCATGTTACAGGTGTCTTACGTAAAGATAATATACATTTCCCAAAGGGAACGATAAAGGAGGGATCTCATATGATAAGTTCTGTGTATGACATTTCTTCTCAAGTAAACAGATATTTGCAGCCAGTAAACCGAACAAATATGTCGAGGGTGACATAATCTGTTCTATAATATCATTCCTTCAATTTCACCTGTAACCCCTCGTTTCTACTTGCCCCTTCTCCAACACTTCAATAACCTACTTCTGTATAACTTTTCTATGCTCAATAAAATAATCCTTATTTTGTGTTACAGAAAAATAGTCTTAATAATATATAATTTTAATAATATAGTTTTATTCAGATTAATTGAGAAAAATTAAAAAATTATTATAGAATTATTGTCAGGAAAATAATACAAGTGGCGAGTTGTGGTCCCGTGGTTAGTTTCGCAGACTCAGAGTCAGAGTTTCTGAGTTCGACCCAATTGACTCCTATTTTATTATATTTGATTATAATAGAATATTATGACAACTTTTAAGGGGATATTCGCAAATACAGAATTTATTCCACCGGAGACCACCGGTGGAGATTAATTATGATTAAGATTAATCATAACATATTCTTAATCATAATATATGTATTTATGAGAATGATATTATATAATCAAATCAATCATAATATGTTTTTAATCATTTTGATTGTGATTAAGAATGATTTTTTTTTAACTCCTTACTTTTCAATAACTATTTGCTTTTCAAAACTATGTAATTATTTCGAAGAAAAACTTATTTTTTCAATGCGAAAACGGCGTTTTAAGAAAAAATCTATTACGTAAAATGTTACCTGGATTTATAGAAAATTAAGTTACGTCTTAACGACTACTGGACCTTAAGATTATTTGTTTTTGTTTTTTAAACTTTTTTTTTTTAACAGAATAACCCGCAAAACTTCTATTTTAGAGATTTTGAAAAACAGGCCGTTTAAACATAAATAGTACAAGTCTTAAATAGTATATTTGGTGTCTTTAATAGTAAGACACCAAAAATAGTATAAAATTTCATTATTTGTGTATATTATTAAAACACGAATATTTTTATTTTAAATAAATGATAAATAAAATCATGTTTTTTACAAATACAAGTATTACTTTTGTTGATAAAAATGCATATTTTAAATGGCTAATTTTCGTCCGCCTCCGTAGTGTAATGGTCAGCACGCTCGGCTACCGTTTTGGAGGTCCCGGGTTCGATTCCCAAGGGGGGTAAAATAAATATAAGTTATTCTTTCACTGTAATATTTATTCAATATTACCCTGGACTGGTACCTGAAGCGGAGGGCTGATCACCTTTCCTTCATGTGTAAACAATCAAGATAACACTGCATTTATATAACGCAGTGCCCTATGCACCATTGGGGTGCGGATAACGGTTTTATTATATTCTTATTCTAATTTTCCTAAATTTGGGTAAAGAAAAAAAAAAGCTTCGAGAAGAATGAGCTTTACGCCTGTTTTGCTAAAAGCTCCGATACACTCACGGGCTCGCGCCAGCACAGCGTCAGCAGGTGGGTATATCGGGTATGTGACATTTCAACTTATTTAATTACACTGAAAACTTTTTTACTTAAAGCTTGAGGGGAGTGGTTCGATATACGTGAGTACGTTTCTGTAATAGGCAGAATTCACAGTTGGAAGGGAAACGAAAGTGGAAAAGTTTCTTAAGTCAATAAGTTATCTCAGAATAATGAAACAATGTAAAGATCACGTGCTCAAAACAAAAAACATAACATTTATTTCATAGAAGAAAATTAAACCAAGAAAGCAAAGTATTAGACATACATACGTACCGGTGTTACGGAAATAAATATTGTTCTAAGGTATGAATGATGTTGATCTTACACAAGGAACTTTTTTTCAAATTAAAGTCGCCTGATGTTTTTAATAAGACATTACAAAAAATTTTGGAAAAATAAATTTTTATAAACTTTTTAGCTCCGTAATGAAAAATTATGAAATGATATCCAGCTTTAATGATTTAAAAAATTGCGATGGTAAAAATTACGTTTGCAACAACAGCCAAAATATACATGTCGCTCACTCCTTTCAACAACGTCATATATAAAAAAAACTTGATTTTTCAGGAGATCGTTTTTACAGTTTAAAAATACAATAAAATTTATTAAAAATAAATATCAAGCCACTTATTGAACTTTTTACTGTGCAACAGATCATTTGAGGTAAATTTATAAACCTGAATGTTTTTTCTCCATTTGAAAAATATATGACAGAATAAAATGAATTCTTAGTGCGATCTATATAATAACATACGTTATTATACTCGTAAATTTGAAATTAATCGTGAAAAATTAATTAAAACCTAGCATTTTTTTATGAATTCAATTTGTCAATTTGATTGTTTGATTTTAAAATTAATTATCCCATATTATTTATAGATTTGGCATTTACTTTATGGAATGACGTGTGGATTATTTTTTTAATTAAAAATTTGTAATAAACCACTTAATGAGTTTCAATTTATTATAGTTAACATAGAAAACTAAAATATGTTTTCATCTACAGGTGAAAATCAAAACTAACGAGCAAAAAATATTAAACATCTGTAAGTTTTCGAAACTAGTCGTGTACAATAAAATAAAACTCATTAAGTGGTTTGTTTCAAGTGTTTAATTTTTTTTTAATAATTATTTCTCCTTATCGTTCATCGTTCACTTTGTGTAAAACCACAAAATGAACGATGAATGATAAGGAGAGTGTTATATTACCATACCACAAAGTACATAACAATGCTCTTAATGTACAAAAAATAAAAAAATAACTTTTCTTAAAATTGTAATGGACGCTTGTCAAACTTCTGTTGAGTAAAGGGATGATATTTAAAAATACGTTACCAGAACTTGTCAATAATTAAAACCCGCGGGCAACGTAACTTACGAAAATCGCCGGTAAACAGACAAACTGGAGCAAGTAAGAAATTTTGTTTGCGAGAGTTGTACAAGTACGTAGAAGGTATTTTTCCTCCCACGCATTTTCTTTGTTGAAGATTTATTATGATTCAAATTTTTGAGAGAATCGTCTTTATCCCGCGTATGTTTAATTGGATAGAAACTTTGTACTTAACCAAAATGAATTTTCTCTCCGAATGAGAAAAGTAAGATGCAAAACGTATCTCGATTTCTTTCAAAATCCTTGACATGAGATTCCGTTATAAAAGTTGAACCCTGACAACTTATAAGAATTATAATAGAATGAACGTTATATAAGAGTTCTCAACCCACGTATACAAGCACACACGAGCACATGTGTGCACATGTATGTATATTGTGTGTTTATGAGTGCCCTTGTTACATCCGGAAAATGAGAGGACCTCTCACGCACACACGCACACGAGACAGCGTGGACAAACGCACATACATACCGCAAGCGGTGTCGGGCGGGAAAATTAAAATTCTATAACGAGGTTTCCCTCCCCCTCCCTCCCGCCCTCCCGACCCCTAAACCAACACGGACGTGTATATACAGCCGTGTAAAATGCGCGCCGATCAATACGGACGTCTTAAAGTACGGCTCTTAGTTAAGAAGAATAATAAGAAGGAGGAAAAGTACCGCTCACCCTCACACACACAAACATTCACACGTACGCAAATTCACGTATCATAAATTCAGAGGGCTGAATCACGCTGCGAGCTCTGGGCGAGCGGACGGATCTCTAGAGTTATGAGGATAGTATTCATAATGTAAAGCATTTTACTCATTTTCAAATTAAAGTAATTTACACGAACGTTTAAGAAAAATGCATTTTTTCAAACGTTAAATCTGTAACATAAGTATTTAATTAATATTTTCCTGAAGATAATTCTTATATAGCTAATTTTCTTAAAATTTTCATGAATTCTTGTTATTATCAAAAAAGATCCAAATAACTAAATAAAAATACAAATAAATAATAAAATTCATGTTTAGTTTGTTTAATCTAATTTATCATGCTTAACACAACAAACTCCTACAATAATTTTAAAATAAAGATTGAAGTATTATTATTCTTCTTATTCCTCCAAGTATTATTCCATTTGGTATCAACTTAAAAATACTTTGACAGTCCATACTTTTATAGTAGAATCATTACATATTATATTATATATAAAAATTAAATTAAATTTAAATACATATATGTGTTTTGATTATTTACACAAATACTTCAAGTTCATATTTTTTTTTGGTAATCGCTGCACTGACCAAAAGAGATCTTTGTTGGCCTAAGTGGCTCATTATTAAAAATAGGTGTCATAAGTCATTGTGGTAGAGTGGGTTTGAACCCAGAAGAACCCAAACAGACTCAAGGGTCCTCGGCCCTAACCACGGGACCATAACCTGAAACAAATATTTCCCATTTGTTTCTATTCAGAACACAGATTCAACGTGGTTATTATTCATCACAAAGATAATTTTTTAAGTCGACTGTTGTTTTCCTTCAATCAACCATAACAATACAGTTTCCAAACCCTTATCCGCACCCCAATGGTGCATAGGGCACTGCATTATATAAACACAGTGTTATCTTGATTGTTAACATACGAAGGGAAGGTGATCAGCCCTCCGCTTCAGGTACCAGTCCAGGATAATATTGAATAAATATTAGAGCTAAAAAATCACTTATATTTATTTTACCCCCCCTGGGAATCAAACCCAGGACCTCCAGAACGGTAGCCGAGCGTGCTGACCATTACACTACGGGGGTGGACTACAATAACAAACAATACAATGCGATATGAAAACTGAGGAAAAGAAAACATTCCCATTTTTATATTTTAAAATGTGTAATTATTAATTAACAACACCTTATAACCCTTTAAGCTCATGGTGTGATGCGGGTGCACATACACATTAAAACATTGGACGTAAAGAAAGATAGAAAAAGGGGGACAGCATCAGAAGGGGACAGAGTACTCCGCTAAGAAATGTCGGCTGTGGGGGAGGCTGGCCGCGGGGCGGGCGGGGGGCGGAGGGGGCAGAAGAAAGGGGGTGGACGTGTTTTAAATTCCAATATTCATTAAACGTGTATTTCTATTGGAAGGCCGCTAATGAGTTGTCAGTCGGACGACGTCTTGCCGTACTCCAATATATTGCCTCGGGTAAAGAGTTTTCTCGGAGGGGGGTGGGGGCGGTGGGGTGGTATAAAGGAAGGGGGGACGTATTTATGTTCGCGAAGAGCGGAATCAATTTGAGCCGCCCACTGGCGAATCAAAGGGAAAATTAGACGACGAAAGTCAAAGAAAATTTACGTGTGCTTATTAAAAATGTTTTAACTGCTTATAATTTCGTGAATTCGCTTATGTACACTGGAAATAATTTAACGAACCTTCGTCAATTTTCTTTAAAATAACATTGTACAATTTTCGACCTCGGATAAATTTTATATACACTTTGAAACCCTTCTAAAGGGTTTAATTTCCTTTTTATTTTACACGCTATTATATGACTATTTTTTTCTTTGATCCTTTTTCTCGATGAGTTTGTGTACAGCGCACCGCGTCAGATACAGAACTTGATCACTTATTACAGAAAATCAAAGTGATCAGTCCTGCCCTCCAATTTCTTAGATATGGAAATGGAAAACATTTGTGGTCAAATTTGATGCATATAAAGAAGTTCAGGACAAAGGACATCCTGAATTCTGGATAAAAAACAAACTGCAGTTTGGAAAAAATATATATAAATAGTAAGTAGATAAAGGTGAATAGAAGCGATGGATGGCACTGGGGGTTTTATACCCGTACTCATACTAATTGTGTGCCATTTTATTATTTATTTTTTTTATTTATTTGGAAATTTTACAGAACAGTTAAACAAATACATTAACATAAATGAGTAACAAAAAAACAGATATTCGTAACATTCCATTTAAAAAAAATCACATATGTCGTTAAATATAAATACCTGGAAGAGGGGTGGGAGGAAGGAAAAGGGGAAAAGGGAAAGATCAAAGCTCAAGTTTAAGACAAAATATGTTAAAATTGAGATACACCACGATATAAATATTGATTTACACAGCAATAAGTAATTGAGAAATGAAAAATATCGTCTTCTCCACCTAATCATACAAGGAAAGATTGAGGGGCGAAGAACTCAAGGACGCCGAAGGACATCATGGCTGAAAAACCTACGACTAATTGTTTGGCAGAAGCACCAAATCTCTGTTCCGAGCTGCAGCATCAAAATCGAAGATATCCATGATGATCGCCGATCTTCGTTAGAAGTGGCACAGATAGAAGAAGAAGTAATTACGTGCATCGATAATAGAGTTAAGATAATCTAACCGCATGATTTTTAGAACACAGTATTGGCGGTTGACATACACCCGTACATTGTTTTATTTGAAGTACGTTTGTCATCGTTTCTCGATCGAATAGTATGCAAATAATTTGGATAAAGTTTTAATTAGTCGTTCAAAACACGTAGTTCTCGTATTGTCGCTGCCGGCATCTCCGCTAACTGCGGAGAGTAGCGCCGCGGCGACGAAAAGAGACAATAAAACATTTCCCGACAATGTAATGTACATAAATAATACATCTAGTGACGCCCACACCCCCCTCTAAGAGCTTATTTTTTCTTACCCCCTTCACACCTTTAGCGTATGCAGAAATTAAAGGTATTGGAAATAATTCATGCAATTCAATAATATTATTTATTGATTTGTAATTAACTTTGTAGAATGATATGTAGATTATAACAATTTTTAAACTTGTATAAGACCACTCATTAAGTTTTATTTTATTTGACTTGACATTTTATTCTTTATTTTAATTATTTTGTATTTCATGAAATGTTATAATAACAAGTACAAAAAATGTATTAAATCCATACAAAAAAGATCCCACAAAGGCATGGCCTGTGTGTGGGTATATATTTTATTTTACTTTATAATAAAGGGCACTGGAAAGAATACAATAGATATCAGAAATATAATAGGTTAAAAGTGCTATAAATATTAAACTACAATTATTTTTGTGTAACAGTAAAGAAAAAATCAAAAAAATTATATGAAAAAAGTTAACAAATAAGTGTGTACTATATGAGTTGTAGGTTTAAGAGAGGAAGCTACTTAGACCTGTTTTTTTTATTAATAATTTAAACAAAGTATTTATAAATAATTTAAAATTTAAAATCGAAACAAATTTAAATAATTAGTGCATAAATAATAAGTATAGTCTTTGTGGAATGATTTAAACAGTTTAGGGGCTATGAAAAAACTAGTTTCAAAAACTACATATGTTTTCATCAACAAGTGATCACAAAAACTAACGAGCAAAAAAATATTCAACTATTGGTATTGGTATTGGGTTAAGGAGCGCACACACTCAAATCATTACACCCAGTAACATATAAAGGGCGAGACAACATTTTTTTAAAAATTGGCATTTACAGGGTAAAAGAACTCGTCATTGGTTGAATTGGGTGATCACTTTATGCATTGTATAACATTCCCCATTCTACCCATGATTGACAACCACGTTATCTAAAATTCGTAAGTTTTATTTATGCTTCAGTTGAAAAGATCTAGTACATGTTATTTCGCTTTATAAATAAACTCCTAAGAAGACGTGTCCAGAAATTGTGAGCTAAAATTTGTACACTTGAGTTGAGAAAAAAAATCACCAATTAGTAATAATTTTAATATCTGCGAAGGGTTGTTTTAGAAAAGTATCGTCAATAACAAGCATAGATGGAAAATTATTTATTTATTTTAACTTTAATGCACAGAAAAAAATATGTACGTTGGCGGGCTTATTGCTATGATGGCAAAATCTTCCAACCGAACAAAAACAGACTAGTGATATTATATAACTGTTTGCAATCAGAGGGTAGATAGTGCTTGAATATATGTAAAGTATAAATAAGAAAGAAAAAAAAAGAAAAAATTGTAATTTACCGTTGTATAATGAAGCAACTACTTTACATTACACGGAAAATAGGTGCCTGAGGCAAATACTGGGCGTAAAGTGGGATTATTTCGTCACGAATGAGGATGTGAGGAGAATAACCCAACAGCCCCTCATACTGGAAGTCCTGATGAGGAGAAGGTGGACATGATAATGCCACCTGAGAGCATCAACCCTTATGCTCTTCTTCCAACCCCGAGGATTCCGGCGCCCACGAAGGCCCCTGACGACCATTCACCGACTCATCTTGCTCCACCTAGGGAGCGAACATGTAAAAAGAAGAATTTATATTAAATATTTATAAAAATTACAAATTGATGATAATAAGGAAGGCATATTATATTTTTACATCTCATTAAAGATGAAGAAGAATATCGAAGTCTGGGCATTTACGGGGCTGACGACCGTCATAGGCTGGTTTAAGTGATCAATTTACACACGTGTAACATTCATCAATTCTATCCAGTATTAACAACCACACTACTCAAATTCTTGGAAGTTCTATATATATGCTCCCGTAATTGTCCAGATTTCCATATTCTTCTTCATCTTCGATGAGATGTCAAAAAATAATATGAAAAATTACTCCTTTAATTTGAGATAATCCAGATTTGTGAACAAGTATTTGGACACACTCAAAATGTTGTAAATAAGGAAGACAAATGAAGTTAAAATTACTAACCATAGTACCTTGAAGATTTTTGAAGGAAGGAGACGCAAATGTGTCGGCAACGCGTCGCTGCCTGGTCGCGCGTCGCCGTCTCCCGGTGTGAGAAGGGCCTAACCTTGCCCCCCCCGCTAGATTGCCCCCTTTTTCTGGTTCTTTCCCACTCTTTCCCCCCGCCCGTCCGAAGAATGACATGGCAATGCGCATAATGTAATTAACGGCCCGCACGAGTGCGCCAAAATGTATTCCCTCGGATTACGGGGCGAAGTGGCGGGGGGCGGGGGGAAGAAAGTGGGAGAAGATGGTTAGAAGGATGCTAAAAGGTACGGGAGAAAACTTAACCCTCTGTAAGCTACAGGACCTACCTATTTTTCACCAATTATATCTGCGCGTACCTGCACGATCTCACGAATCACTTCATTGTTCAGAATTCAAACAAAAAGGACTCGTATTATTTTTTTTCATCTCAACATAGATTAAGAGGAACATGGAGGTCTGGGCATTTACGGGGCTTACGACCGTCATAGGCTGGTTTTAGAGATCACTTAACACACATGTAACATTTACCAATTATACCCATGATTGACACATGATGTTTTATGAAAAAAAAACTTCGTAACACTCTTGAAAATTTTGGAGAACCACTCATAGCACATACTTGGCACACAAATTCCATGGTTGTTTTGATCAATAATTTTAACATGGTTTTAAGTACTTTTTTGGCGATTATCGAAAGTTCTAGAATCTTTTTACACGTTAAAAAGTCCCTGGAACGGAATACGGAGAACCATCTTAAGAAGTTCTTGCACGAAAAGACTTGGCACGATCAGATCAATCAGAACCTAAAATCTGGTGGTGTCAAAAGTCTGCGTAATCAGAGGGCATGCATGACTAGATGTAGGGGTGTGAAGGAGGCGAGAAGTGTATGTCAGGACAGAAGAGTGTGGCGTTCCATCCTCTCTGCCTACCCCTGCGGAGAAACGGCGTTACGGTAGTAGTAGTATAGTAGTATAGAGATAGAACCACAAGCACTTATACACATCTTTCTCATAATATTTGTTCAATTTTCAATTTTATGTGCGGACAGATTTATTGCTAGATTCAAATTAATAATATTATAATATTTATTCATGCTACCGTGGAGGGTTATGAAGTGTTCAATGTTCACATCTACATGTGTATGGGAGGGAGTGCTGGGGCCGAGATATGGATTCGAATGTTTATTGAATGAAAAGGAAATGAGTCTGATTATTCTGCTAATATTGTACGTGGCGGATGGAAAGCTTCTCTCAGGACCTAAGAACGAGAGACGAGAAATGAGATGCTGTGTGTGCTGCCGGATGATAATTATTAATTAAAATCACACCATTTCTCTTTAAAGCTGATTTTGAATGAAAATGGAAAATTTTGACAGTTGGGAAACTCTTCTCTTTATTCAAACAATTAACATATTAATAATCTTTCTCTTTTCCTCGAGATGTCCACCTGGTTGTCATATAAATTATTCCGAAAAAAATACGTTACTCCATGTGGCTATACTATATCAAATGGCGTTTTAATAAAATCAACTTAACAAATCAAATAATTAAATTCAGAAATATCATATATTATTTTTACATTAAAATATTTTTTCTTTGTTCCGCAGTTAAATTAATAGATTAATTTTGATTGAAAAATTGTGAAGTATATTTACACATATATATTTAATGTTTTTCATGACTTTTATTAGAATTCTGATTATATTAAGAAAAAAAATATTATCTAAAATAAGTCATAATCAATTTGCAATCTGTCAATTTGTGATTCGTCAAGCAATTCGTCACAAAAAAAAAATTACCAGATATATATCTTATGAATGCTTTTAATTTATTTTTTAATTGTTTATTAGATTATGTTTATTACTTCGTATTGTAATAATAAACATATTAAATTTAAAGTTTAAAAATATTTCGCATCTTTCATTCAGAGATCTCCCAAGTTTCTCCAGTAATCCTTTTATATATGGTAAATTACAATTTCACCCCCAAAGCGTGTCCTTACAATTTTGAATTTTGAAAAATACGTTTACAAATTGATCAATCCAAAGTAAAGTAACGAAAGCTACCTTTGGTACAATAGAGGCAAAATGGTTTGCGACAGTTTGTCCAAGTTTTATGTGAATTTAAAGCGGCATTATTCAAGACATGTAGCGGCAAAAAACCCACCACGAACAAAACAAATTATTCCACTCATCAATAAAGCGCGGGGGTGGAACACGCTAAGACGCGTCTCCATAAATATAAGGGTATAAAGTATAACGTAAGAATAATAAGAATTTTCAGAGCTAGGCTCTGATGAGACTTAGTAGAAGGGGGCGCTCGTTCCTTCCCCCCACCCTCCGATACCACTTTCCATACCTTATCACCTTCTAGTATAAATAAAACATTCGTTTATTTCAAAACACAGCAATATTAATTATAAAGATAAAAAGTTCGTTAAACAAAAAAGATTTTAACTAAGTCGAGAGAAAGTAGAAGCAATCAAATTATCGAAATAATTTAAAGGAACGAAAATATAGTGGCAAAAAAAATTGTGAAGGGGTTTGTAATAAGTAATATATCTATTCGAAACTTATTTTTCAACATTATCGTACTCATTATCTAAACTAGTTTACTGTTAAATACTGTATAAATCCATTTTGATATAAGAAAAATTCAGATTAAAACTATTATCATCTGTTGTTTGAGAACATCTGTAGTTCTTGAAACTAGTGATTGAAAAATTAAATTAAATGGATATTTTCTAGCGTTTTTTACGTATTCCAGATTCGGACGTCACATACAAATGAAAGAATTTCTGCTCAACAAAAAGCTTCTCTCATCTCACCATTGATGTCCATAGTGAAATTGTAGTTAATTCAAGCAATATGTTTTGAATTTGAACAATATACATTTATAGAAGTTCCATGAATTTGAGTAGTGTGGTTGTCAATCATAGGTAGAATTGGTGAATGTAACACGTGTCTTAAGTGATCACTTAAACCAGTCTATGACGGTCGTAAGCTCCATAAACGCCCAGACTTTCATATTCTTCTTCATCTACGTTGAGATGTCAAAAAATAGTGTATATTATACATTTTACAAAAATGAAAATTTCTCATTATTTACTTCATTATTTCTATTGACTTCGTAGTAGTTTTATTTTTTTGTGAAAAAGATATTGTCTTCTGTCAACGAACGTAGTATATTATAACATCTTCTCCCCCTGGGTGTAGCAAGTAATAACCCCGGTTTCACCACCCTCCCAATATAAAACATCGCGCGTTTTAAATCTTTCTTGGCAAGGGTTGTGTGGCCGAGTTCTTAATCAATATAAATTATGAACGCTACAGGAAATTGCTGCGAATGGTGAAGCCAGCAGAAACCATCGACTCGGAAAGTGGAAATTAAAAAGCTAATTGATATAGAAGGAATTGTTGGAACGAAGCTGATTTTAGCGCTTTAAAAAATACTTCATCATCTTTTTGCGGATTTTATTTTATACTTTGAAATAGTTTAATAAACTAACAATGTAATATTGTTCTCTATTACACAATTAATAAAAAATATTTTTTCCAAAAAGAAACTATGGATTATTTTTATTTTCTTTTTAGATATGTTATTTTGTACATCCTCTTCCATAGAATAATGTTTTGCGCATTTGCCTGCCGCGTTGGTTTTAAATTTCACAGAGGTAAAAATAAATAAAAGATGTATGAGATAATTGTTTCCTTACATCGATGTTTTTTTAAATGCTTTATTCATTATACATATTCGTTGTGTAGAGGTCGGTTTCATTGGATGCTGTGGCTAGTGTAAAAGGTTTTTTAAAAAATCCTTACATCGAGGAATTCGTTATATTTTGGTATGTTACATCGAGGATTCACTGTATATCTTCTGTATATGGTTCCTATGGTATATTTTCATGTTTCATCTTACATAAAATATACTAGTTTTAACACTAGAACCGTCAATAAGTCCTTTTTACCTGGAACCGCCAGAAAAGTTAATTCGAGTGATGAATATCTTGACAATATTGAATATATAGTAATATCTTTTCTCACTTTTTGTTTTTTTCTACATGGATGGGTAATTCAGTTTTCCTTTTTTTAATTTTTTTAGATGCAATCAGTAAATAGGAATACATTTTTTGAATTAACGTGATAAATTATCTACGTTTTTATTTATTTTTCAACGGTAATTTCGTAATCATTTTTTTTAAAGTATGCCCACAAATTAAATATTTTTCAAGTACACTTCTTCCATTGGTATGAAATATGTTTATTCCACTACCTGTTCTCATATTTGTATCCACGTATTGACGCAGTGTTATCTTATTCGTTACTTACACAAAAGCAAGGTGATCACTCCTGCGCTTCAGGGACCAGGACAGAGTAATGTTAAATAAATATTGGAGTGTAAAATCACTAATATTTCATTCACGTTCCCCCCTGGGAATCAATTCACGTTCCCCCCGGGACCTCCAGCACGGTAGCTTAACACGCTAGCCATTACACCACGGAGGCGGACAATCAGTATTACAATCAAATATTAAATTGAAGATTTAGTGATATACATAACTAGACAATCCACCAATCATTGAAGCGGTAAGGAGTAAAAACATGCTTTTGTCCCATATTTTCTTACCGCCTCAACAATGCTAAAAAATTGTAAGGATTTTCACATACTCTTACAATGATTTATATATTAGTTAACCAATTATAATTGCAAATTGCTTATATATATATGTACAATCATAGTTTAGATGATTTTTTCTCTTCAAAATTTGTGTATTTTATTTATTTTAAAGATATAATTTTTTAATTACATATTCTAGAATTTAGAACAAAGTTTTTTGTAAATATTGTTTGTTCTAAAGTTGGTATTTTTATTTTTTCTGTGGTTTTATAATCTTCGAGCCACACGTTGATAAGAGTTTAATTTGATGTGTAGTTTCCGTATACTGATATACGGAATATGAAATATATTTACATCCATATTTATTGATACATTCGGAGTTATTTTATGACCTTAATGTATTATGGAAATCAAATTGTTTTCTAATCATCCGTAGGAAAATATCATCCGCTGCGTGAATAATTAAGTGCTTTTATCATTAATACATGTAATATAATTGATAATCAAAATAGAAGGATCTAAAAAAAATATTATTTCAGACTGTCTTCTAAAAAATATATCGCTCACTCCTTTCAAGAACATCATAGATCAAAAAACTTGATTTTTCAGGAGAACGTTTTTAAAGTTTAAAAATATAATGCAATATATTTAAAATACATATCAAGCCACTTATGAAACTTTTTACTGTGTAACCGATCTTTTGAGGTAAAACGTGAAAAAATTTTCTCCCTTTGAAAAATATTTAGTATATTTAAAAAAAATAATTAAACAATACCTTTTCTTCAAAATGCAAAAACAATACTTTCTGCCCTGTAGCGGGTAAATATAAAGTTAAAAATATGCCATTTTTGCTGGGATATAGTACATTTTCTGGGCATTCCGAAAACATGCACAACTGAAAATTGCCGATTTTTGTTTTTAGACGTTCTTGAAAGGAGTGAGCGATATGTGAACTGATTCGGAATGAATTTCGCCTGTGTTCAAACGGAGCAAGCCTTCAATAAATACTTCATAAATTTCTCAACAGATGGCGCCACAATCAGCCATACTTCCAAATCTATTGAAAAACGCTATCCGCATGTGGAAGGTACCCGAGACCATTGCATTTATACGGGTCTCAAAAATTAATTCAATATGGATGTACAATATTGGACAGAATGGCGAACGTTACACAGTGTATAAAGTGATCGCTTAAGCCAGCCAATTGCCAGGTCGTAAGCCCTGGGATGCTTAGACTTTCATATTCTTTTATATAAAAAGAACGATAGATGTTTCATATAAAGTTGAGACACCTTTAATAAATTGTTTT